>NW_026287715.1:0-5000 GCF_023373465.1 Oncorhynchus keta | reverse complement strand
TGCGCTCTGAGATCCTTTCCACACCTGCCACCTTCCTAGGCCATCATTGTAAAAAAGAATTTGTTCTTAACTGACTTGCCTAGTTAAATAAAGGTTCAATAAAAAATAAGATGCTTTTGTCTATTCCTCTTTGATTTAGAAGATACTGTTGTACAATAAACATGCTGATTTAGGCCTCCGCCATCACTGGTATCAGGCTGTATTAGCTAGCTATGTTTTCTCTGACTGAAAACATGTAGCTAGCTATGTTTTCTCTGACTGAAAACATGTATTGGCTAGCTATGTTTTCTCTGACTGAAAACATGTATTAGCTAGCTATGTTTTCTCTGACTGAAAACATGTATTGGCTAGCTACATTTAGCTAGCTATATTTTCTCTAGCCTGAAAGCTTATGTATTAGCTAGCTACGTTTAGCTAGCTATATTTCTCTGACTGAAAACATGTATTAGCTAACTACATTTTCTCTGACTGAAGAAAACACATATTAGCTAGCTATATTTTCTCCTGACTGAAAACATGTATTAGCTAGCTCTTTGCTAGCTACGTTTGCTAGCTACGTTTTCTCTGACTGAAAACACATATTGCTTCTTCCATGTTTTCTCTGACTGAAAACATGTATTGGACTGAAAACACGTTTAGCTAGCTATGTTTCTGACTGAAAACATGTATTAGCTAGCTACGTTTTCTCTGACTGAAAACACTTTAATATGTTTTCTCTGACTGAAAACATGTATTAGCTAGCTATGTTTTCTCTGACTGAAAACACATATAGCTAGCTATGTTTTCTGACTGAAAAACACGTATTAGCTAGCTATCTTTTATCTCTGACTGAAAACACATATTAGCTAGCTATGTTTTCTCTGACTGAAGATATATGTCTCTATCTCTAGGTGACATCTCTACTTTCTCTGACTGAAAACTCATATTAGCTAGCTATGATATATCTCTCTATCTGAAAACATATATCTCTAGCTCTGGGTTTTCTCTGACTGAAAACATGTAGGTGATATATTTTTCTCTGACTGAAAACACATATTATCTCTCGTTTTCTCTGACTGAAAACATGTATTATCTAGCTCTTTCTCTCCTGACTGAAAACACATATCTAGCTAGCTATGTTTTCTCTGACTGAAAACACATATTAGCTGATATCTATCTCTATCTCTGACTGAAAACACTTTCTCTAGCTATCTCTTTTCTCTGACTGATAACACATATTAGCTAGGTGATATCTCTCTAAAACTCTGGGTCGATATATGTTTTCTCTGATGATATCTCTATCTCTGGGTGATATATCTCTCTTTCTCTGGGTGATATATCTCTCTATCTCTAGGTGATATATGTCTCTATCTCTGGGTGATATATGTCTCTTTCTCTGGGTGATATATCTCTCTATCTCTGGGTGATATCTCTCTCTATCTCTGGGTGATATATCTCTCTTCTCTGGGTGATATCTCTCTCTATCTCTGGGTGATATCTCTCTCTATCTCTGGGTGATATATCTCTCTATCTCTGGGTGATATATCTCTCTATCTCTGGGTGATATATCTCTCTATCTCTGGTGACATCTCTCTCTATCTCTGGGTGATCTCTCTCATCTCTGGGTGATATCTCTCTCTATCTCTGGGTGATATCTCTATCTCTAGGTGGCTTCTCTCTATCTCTGGGTGATATCTCTCTATCTCTGGGTGATATCTCTCTCTATCTCTGGGTGATATCTATCTCTCTATCTCTGGGTGATATCTCTCTCTATCTCTGGGTGATATCTCTCTCTATCTCTGGTGATATCTCTCTGTATCTCTGGGTGATATCTCTCTCTCTCTCTGGGTGATATCTCTCTATCTCTGGGTGACATCTCTCTCTATCTCTGTGATATCTCTCTCTATCTCTGCGATATCTCTCTATCTCTGGGTGACATCTCTCTATCTCTGGGTGATATCTCTCTCTATCTCTGGGTAGACATCTCTCTCTATCTCTGGGTGATATCTCTCTCTATCTCTGGGATATCTCTTATCTCTGGGTGATATCTCTATCTCTGGGGACATCTCTCTCTATCTCTAGGTGATATCTCTCTCTGCCTCATGGCAATGATATGTCAACTCAACTGGAACGAGATAATCATGCCCTGAGACACACACACACACACACACACACACACACACACACACACACACACACACACACACACACACACACACACACACACACACACACACACACACACACACACACACACACACACACACACACACATACACACACACACACACAGCAGCGGTACATTTTGGCTGCTCACCGAGAAATCACTGCATCAATTAATCACCAATTAATAGCTTACATTTTTTAGGAGGATACACTTCTGCTTAATTAATACACGGTCTGCATCCCAAATCTACCTATTCTCTATGTAGTGCCCTATTGCAGACCAGGACCCACACGGTTAGTAGTGCACTACTGTTGACCAGGGAATAGGATGTCATTTAGGACCCAGGAACAAACTCCCACATTGGTCAGTTTAATGAATGACTTGAGAGTTGGACCCTCGTGCTGCTCAGAGCCACACAGAGACACATTCTACATATCAGAATATCAGAATTAGAGACTGAGGGGAGGGAGGGGTGGGTGGAGGGAGGGGGAGGAAGGATGGAGGAATGGAGGGAGAGATGGAGGGAGGGAGGGGTGGAGGAGGGAGGGAAGGATGGAGGGGTGGAGGGGAGGGAGGGAGGGAGGGAGGGAGGGAGGGAGGGAGGGAGGGAAGGAAGGATGGAGGGAGGGAGGGAGGGAAGGAGGGTGGAGGGGAGAGGAGGGAGGGAGGGAGGTGGAGAGGTGGAGGAGGGAGGGAGGGAGGGGGAGGGAGGGGTGGAGGGAGGGAGGGAGGGGAGGGAGGGAGGGGAGGAGGGAATAGATTAGGGGTGGATTTTTAGGGAGGGAGGAATGGAGGGGAAAGATGGAGGGAGGAGGGAGGAGAGGAGGGAGGGAGGAGGGAGGGGAGGGAGGGAGGGGAGGGAGGGAGGGAGGGGATTTAGGGGAGGAGGGAGGGAGGGGTGGGAGGGGTGAGGAATGGAGGGAGAGATGGGAGGGGTGGAGGGGTGGAGGGGAGGGAGAGATGGAGGGGTGGGAGGGAGGGGAGGATGAGGGGAGGGAGGGAGGGAGGGAGAGGGATGAGGGGGAGGAGGGAGGGAGGGAGGGAGGGAGGGAGGGAGGGATGAGGAGGGAGGGAGGATGAGGAAGATGAGGGAGGGAGGGGGAGGGAGGGTGGAGGAGGAGGATGGAGGGAGGAGGAGGGGTGAGAGGTGGGGAGGGAGGAGGGAGGGAGGGAGGGAGGGAGGGGAGGGAGGGAGGGAGGGAGGGATTTAGGAGGGGGTATTTTAGGGAGAGGAAAATGAGGGAGAGATGGATGGAGGAGGGGTGGAGGAGGTGGATGAAATGAGGAGAGATGAGGGTGGAGGAATGATGGAGAGATGGAGGGGGTGGAGGGAGGGAAGGATGGGAAGGATGGAGGGAGGGAGGGATGGAGGGAGGGAGGGAGGGAGGAGGGAGGGAGGGGAGGGAGGGAGGGGAGGATGGAGGGAGATGGGAGGGGTGGAGGAGGGAGGGAGGGAGGGAGGACAGAGAGAGAGAGAGAGAGAGGAGAGAACAAAACCAGGTATATATATATATATATATATATATATATATATATATATATATATATATGTAGAGAGAGAGAGAGAGAGAGAGAGAGAGCAGAATGAGGTAAAGACAAAGAGAGAATAGAATACCAAGTGACCAACCAATGAATCATGAAGCTGGCTGAGAGAACCCCAAGAGTGTAAAAAGTTGTCGCAAGGCAAAGGAGGCCCTTTGAAAAATATAAAATACTTTTGGGGTTACTAAATGATTCCATGTGTTTATTTCATAGATAGGTGCAGTGTAATGTGTTGTTTTACAGGAGTCGGTCATAGTAGTATGATGAGTGTTGTTTTACAGGGTCAGTCAGTAGTATGATAAATTGTTGTTGTACAGGGTCAGTCACCAATATTATGATAGGTGTTTGTTTTACAGGGTCAGACATAGTAGTATGATAGGTGTTGTTTAGGGGTCAGTCATAGTAGTATGATAGAATGTTGTTTTAGGGTCAGTCAGTAGTATGATAGGTGTTGTTTACAGGGTCAGTCATAGTAGTATGATAGGTGTTGTTTACTGGGTCAGTCATAGTAGCGTAGCGTATGATAGGTGTTGTTTAGGGTCAATCTGCACAATATGATAAATTGTTATTTAGGGTCAATCCTGCCAGTATGATAAGTGTTGTTTTATAAGGGTCAATCCTGCTGGTATAATGCGGTGTTGTTCTAAGGTCAGTCATCATAGTAGTATGATAGGTGTTGTTTAGGGTCAATCCTGTAGTAGTATGATAGGTGTTGTTGTACAGAGTCAGTCTGCCAATGCTATTAGGTGTTGTTTTACAGAGAGGTCAATCCTGAGTAGTATGATAGGTGTTGTTTAGGGTCAGTCATAGTAGTATGATAGGTGTTGTTTTACAGGGTCAGTCAGTAGTATGATAGGTGTTGTTGTACAGGTTCAGTCATAGTAGTATGATAGGTGTTGTTGTACAGGGTCAGTCATAGTAATATGATAGGTGTTGTTTTACAGGGTCAGTCATAGTAGTATGATAGGTGTTGTTTTACAGGGTCAGTATAGTAGTATGATAGGTGTTGTTTTACAGGGTCAGTCATAGCAGTATGATAGGTGTTGTTTTACAGGGTCAGTCATAGTAGTATGATAGGTGTTGTTTTACAGGGTCAGTCATAGTAGTATGATAGGTGTTGTTTTACTGGGTCAGTCATAGTAGTATGATAGGTGTTGTTGTACAGGGTCAGTCAGTAGTATGATAGGTGTTGTTTTACAGGGTCAGTCATAGTAGTATGATAGGTGTTGTTGTACAGGGTCAGTCATAGTAGTGTGATAGGTGTTGTTGTACAGGGTCAGTCATAGCAGTATGATAGGTGTTGTTTTACAGG
>NW_026287714.1:0-29320 GCF_023373465.1 Oncorhynchus keta | reverse complement strand
CAACAACGCATGTTCTACAACCTACATTTTAGAACGATGCAAACACTCATGACAACAACGTTTGTAAACATCGTCATTTAATGTCTAAGCTTAATTTGATTTACGGATTGATTGGTTGATTGACTGATGAAATCTCGATAACTTTATTGATCGAATTCTGATGGGCAGTCTTACCCAGGGCCACTCTGGCAGCGGAGGCATCATAGTTGGATCCAGAAGGAGACCCAAGACAGGATGGTGATCAGGATAGAGGGCATGTAGGTCTGGAGGATAAAGTAGCCGATGTTCCTCTTCAGCTTGGAAGCTCAGAGACAGACGTGGGTAGGAACCTGCATGGAGGAAAACAGACAGAACTGTATGTATTTTATTTTGCTTTATTAAACCAGGTAAACCATTAAGAATACATTGTCTTTACAAATAATGACCTGAAGTGGAGGGATCAGAAGTGTAAAAGCAGAGAAAGGTAATATACAGAATATCTGTAGATCATCCCCTGAAAAGCCACTGTGTAGCCATAGATATACAGCACCTACTCATTCCAGGGGTTTGCTTTATTTGGACTAGTTTCTACATTGTAGAATAATAGTGAAGACATCAAAACTATGAAATAACACACGTGGAATCATTTAGTAACCAAAATGGTGTAACCAAATCAAAATATATTTTAGATTTGAGATCTCTTCAAAGTAGCCACCCTTTGCCTTTTGACAGGTTATCACACTCTTGGCATTCTCTCAACCAGTAATCATGAGGAATGCTTTTCCAACAGTCTTTAAAGAGTTCCCACATACGCTACATAGGTATCAAAACGGCCACCACTGTGTACCTGTAGAGAAGACCACGCTCTGGAGACCAGCTTGTAGTCCACGATGGAGAACTGAGGCAGCTCTATTCTCTCCACCCCAGACACTGCTCCATCTCCCTCGCCAGTAGAACTCAATGTCATCAGTGGTGTAGCCATCTGCAATATGTCGAAGATAAACACACAACGCAGAGACAGAGGACTAGAGGTCAAAAAAGGACGATAAGTCAATAGAGTAGTAACGATCAATGGAAATTGTTTTTCTGTAATAGGGAATTATTGATCCATGGTTCAGAGACATGGGAGGAATATGTCTTCTGAAATAGGATACTAGTTATTTGGCCATTGGCTGGTTTTATTGCAAGGATTATACAACTACATGCTGTTCCTTTGTTCTGAGAGAGAATCACTTAGAGAGAATCACTTAGAGAGAATCACTTAGAGAGAATCACTGAGAGAGAATCACTGGAGAGAATCACTGAGAGAGAATCACTGAGAGAGAATCACTGGAGAGAATCACTGAGAGAGAATCACTGGAGAGAATCACTGAGAGAGAATCACTGAGAGAGAATCACTGAGAGAGAATCACTGAGAGAGAATCACTGAGAGAGAATCACTGGAGAGAATCACTGAGAGAGAATCACTGGAGAGAATCACTGAGAGAGAATCACTGAGAGAGAATCACTGAGAGAGAATCACTGGAGAGAATCACTGAGAGAGAATCACTGGAGAGAATCACTGAGAGAGAATCACTGGAGAGAATCACTGAGAGAGAATCACTGAGAGAGAATCACTGAGAGAATCACTGAGAGAGAATCACTGGGGAGAATCACTGAGAGAGAATCACTGAGAGAGAATCACTGAGAGAGAATCACTGAGAGAGAATCACTGGAGAGAATCACTGGAGAGAATCACTGGAGAGAATCACTGAGAGAGAATCACTGGAGAGAATCACTGAGAGAGAATCACTGGAGAGAATCACTGGAGAGAATCACTGGAGAGAATCACTGAGAGAGAATCACTGGAGAGAATCACTGGAGAGAATCACTGGAGAGAATCACTGGAGAGAATCACTGGAGAGAATCACTGGAGAGAATCACTGGAGAGAATCACTGAGAGAGAATCACTGGGGAGAATCACTGAGAGAGAATCACTGAGAGAGAATCACTGAGAGAGAATCACTGGAGAGAATCACTGAGAGAGAATCACTGAGAGAGAATCACTGAGAGAGAATCACTGAGAGAGAATCACTGGAGAGAATCACTGAGAGAGTCACTGGAGAGAATCACTGGAGAGAATCACTGAGAGAGAATCACTGAGAGAGAATCACTGGAGAGAACCACTGGAGAGAATCACTGAGAGAGAATCACTGGAGAGAATCACAGGAAAGAGCATCACTGAGGAAAAGGGAGAATGACCATCTACCTCCCTGTGTGACGTGTCCTCTTTGAATAAACCTATTTTCCTCCCCAGATTTGCTTTGGAGTTTGTGTTATTGAAGAATAACATAAATTGCTAACAACAGATACTGGAGATTCAGAACACACACAACACTTTTTATTTGAACTTTATTTGAACTAGGCAAGTCAGTTAAGAAAAAATCTTATTTTCATTGACGGCCTAGGAACTGCCTTGTTCGGGGGCAGAACGACAGATTTGTACCTTGTTAGCTCGGGGTTGAACATGCAACCTTCCGGTTACTAGTCCAACGCTCTAACCACTAGGCTACCCTGCCGCCCCACAATAACACAGAGTGCCAGAATGGTAGGAATGGCTATGGCCTATGTCAAACGGCAGGGACGCTCTCACACACGTTGAGTAGATGTTCCTCAAAGATGATATTCTTGTTCCTGTAATGCTTACTATTTATATATCAACAATTTATATTCCGGTGTGTCAAATGTTACTGGAGAACATAATGTTAGGTTTAATATTAAATACAATTATAAATGGAGATTTCAAAGAACATTTCAGGGGACCAAAATGGTTAGCTAACTGGGTAGATCCTCTGTTCAGTTTACATGGATGAAGCCCCATGCAGCAACTCATGGACCCTTCTGTTGTGATAACCCTTCTGTTGTGATAACCCTTCTGTTGTGATAACCCTTCTGTTTTGATAACCCTTCTGTTGTGATAACCCTTCTGTTGTGATAACCCTTCTGTTGTGATAACCCTTCTGTTTTGATAACCCTTCTGTTGTGATAACCCTTCTGTTTTGATAACCCTTCTGTTGTGATAACCCTTCTGTTTTGATAACCCTTCTGTTGTGATAACCCTTCTGTTTTGATAACCCTTCTGTTGTGATAACCCTTCTGTTTTGATAACCCTTCTGTTGTGATAACCCTTCTGTTGTGATAACCATTCTGTTGTGATAACCCTTCTGTTTTGATAACCCTTCTGTTGTGATAACCCTTCTGTTTTGATAACCCTTCTGTTTTGATAACCCTTCTGTTGTGATAACCCTTCTGTTGTGATAACCCTTCTGTTGTGATAACCCTTCTGTTTTGATAACCCTTCTGTTGTGATAACCCTTCTGTTATGATCACCCTTCTGTTGTGATAACCCTTCTGTTTTGATAACCCTTCTGTTGTGATAACCCTTCTGTTTTGATAACCCTTCTGTTGTGATAACCCTTCTGTTTTGATAACCCTTCTGTTGTGATAACCCTTCTGTTGTGATAACCCTTCTGTTGTGATAACCCTTCTGCTGTTTTGATAACCCTTCTGTTGTGATAACCCTTCTGTTGTGATAACCCTTCTGTTGTGATAACCCTTCTGTTGTGATAACCCCTTCTGTTGTGATAACCCTTCTGTTTTGATAACCCTTCTGTTGTGATAACCCTTCTGTTGTGATAACCCTTCTGTTGTGATAACCCTTCTGTTGTGTTAACCATTCTGTTGTGATAACCTCTTCTGTTGTGATAACCCTTCTGTTTTGATAACCCTTCTGTTGTGATAACCCTTCTGTTGTGATAACCTCTTCTGTTGTGATAACCCTTCTGTTGTGTTAACCCTTCTGTTGTGATAACCCTTCTGTTGTGATAACCCTTCTGTTGTGATAACCCTTCTGTTGTGATAACCCTTCTGTTGTGATAACCCTTACTGTTGTGATAACCCTTCTGTTGTGATAACCCTTCTGTTTTGATAACCCTTCTGTTGTGATAACCCTTCTGTTGTGATAACCCTTCTGTTGTGATAACCATTCTGTTGTGATAACCCTTCTGTTGTGTTAACCCTTCTGTTGTGATAACCCTTCTGTTGTGTCCTTCTGTAGCTCAGTGTGGTAGAGCATGGCGCTTGTAACGCCAGGTTAGTGGGTTCGATTCCCGGGACCACCCATACGTACGAATGTATGCACACATGACTGTAAGTCGCTTTGGATAAAGCGTCTGCTAAATGGCATATATTATTATATATATTATAACCCTTCTGTTGTGATAACCCTTCTGTTTTGATAACCCTTCTGTTGTGATAACCCTTCTGTTGTGATAACCCTTCTGTTGTGATAACCCCTTCTGTTGTGATAACCCTTCTGTTGTGATAACCCCTTCTGTTGTGATAACCCTTCTGTTGTGATAACCCTTCTGTTTTGATAACCCTTCTGTTGTGATAACCCTTCTGTTTTGACAACAACGTATGTTCTACACTATGACAACAACGCATGTTCAAGCACTATGACAACAACGTATGTTCTACACTATGACAACAATGCATGTTCTAACACTATGACAACAAAGCATGTTCTACACAACATTTTAGAATGATGCAAACACTATGACAACAATGCATGTTCTAACACTATGACAACAACGCATGTTCTACACAACATTTTAGAATGATGCAAACACTATGACAACAACGCATGTTCTAACACTATGACAACAACGCATGTTCTAACACTATGACAACAATGCATGTTCTAACACTATGACAACAACGCATGTTCTAACACTATGACAACAACGCATGTTCTAACACTATGACAACAACGCATGTTCTAACACTATGACAACAACGCATGTTCTAACACTATGACAACAACGCATGTTCTAACACTATGACAACAACGCATGTTCTAACACTATGACAACAACGCATGTTCTAACACTATGACAACAACGCATGTTCTAACACTATGACAACAATGCATGTTCTAACACTATGACAACAACGCATGTTCTAACACTATGACAACAATGCATGTTCTAACACTATGACAACAACGCATGTTCTAACACTATGACAACAACGCATGTTCTAACACTATGACAACAACGCATGTTCTAACACTATGACAACAACGCATGTTCTAACACTATGACAACAATGCATGTTCTAACACTATGACAACAATGCATGTTCTAACACTATGACAACAACGCATGTTCTAACACTATGACAACAATGCATGTTCTAACACTATGACAACAATGCATGTTCTAACACTATGACAACAACGCATGTTCTAACACTATGACAACAATGCATGTTCTAACACTATGACAACAACGCATGTTCTAACACTATGACAACAATGCATGTTCTAACACTATGACAACAACGCATGTTCTAACACTATGACAACAACGCATGTTCTAACACTATGACAACAATGCATGATCTAACACTATGACAACAACGCATGTTCTAACACTATGACAACAACGCATGTTTCTAACACTATGACAACAACGCATGTTCTAACACTATGACAACAACGCATGTTCAAACACTATGACAACAACGCATGTTCTAACACTATGACAACAACGCATGTTCTAACACTATGACAACAACGCATGTTCTAACACTATGACAACAACGCATGTTCTAACACTATGACAACAACGCATGTTCTAACACTATGACAACAACGCATGTTCTAACACTATGACAACAACGTATGTTCTACACTATGACAACAACGCATGTTCTAACACTATGACAACAACGCATGTTCTAACACTATGACAACAACGACAACAATGTTTCAAACACTATGACAACAACGCATGTTCAAACACTATGACAACAACGCATGTTCTAACACTATGACAACAACGCATGTTCTAACACTATGACAACAACGTATGTTCTAACACTATGACAACAACGCATGTTCAAGCACTATGACAACAACGTATGTTCTAACACTATGACAACAACGCATGTTCAACACTATGACAACAACGCATGTTCAAGCACTATGACAACAACGTATGTTCTACACTATGACAACAACGCATGTTCTAACACTATGACAACAATGCATGTTCAAACACTATGACAACAACGCATGTTCTAACACTATGACAACAACGCATGTTCTAACACTATGACAACAATGCATGTTCTAACACTATGACAACAACGCATGTTCTAACAACACTAACACTATGACAACAACGCATGTTCTAACACTATGACAACAACGCATGTTCTAACACTATGACAACAACGTATGTTCTAACACTATGACAACAACGCATGTTCTACACTATGACAACAACGCATGTTCTAACACTATGACAACAACGCATGTTCTAACACTATGACAACAACGCATGTTCTAACACTATGACAACAATGCATGTTCTAACACTATGACAACAACGCATGTTCTACACTATGACAACAACGTATGTTCTAACACTATGACAACAACGCATGTTCTAACACTATGACAACAACGCATGTTCTACTAACACTATGACAACAACAACGCATGTTCTAACACTATGACAACAACGCATGTTCAAACACTATGACAACAACGCATGTTCTAACACTATGACAACAACGTATGTTCTACACTATGACAACAACGCATGTTCTAACACGATGACAACAACGCATGTTCTAACACGATGACAACAACGCATGTTCTAACACTATGACAACAATGCATGTTCTAACACTATGACAACAACGTATGTTCTACACTATGACAACAACGTATGTTCTACACTATGACAACAACGCATGTTCTAACACTATGACAACAACGCATGTTCTAACACTATGACAACAACGTATGTTCTAACACTATGACAACAACGCATGTTTTAACACTATGACAACAACGCATGTTCTAACACTATGACAACAACGCATGTTCTAACACTATGACAACAACGCATGTTCTAACACTATGACAACAACGCATGTTCTAACACTATGACAACAACGTATGTTCTACACTATGACAACAACGTATGTTCTACACTATGACAACAACGCATGTTCTAACACTATGACAACAACGCATGTTCTAACACTATGACAACAACGCATGTTCAAACACTATGACAACAACGCATGTTCTAACACTATGACAACAACGCATGTTCTAACACTGACAACAACGCATGACAATGACAACAACGCATGTTCTAACACTATGACAATGACAACAACGCATGTTCATGACAACAAACACTATGACAACAACGCATGTTCTAAAACTATGACAACAACGCATGTTCTAACACTGTTTCAAACACTATGACAACAACGCATGTTCTAACACTATGACAACAACGCATGTTCTAACACTATGACAACAACGTGTTCAAGCACTATGTGACAAACAACGCATGTTCTAACACTATGACAACAACGCATGACACTATGACAACAACGCATGTTCAAACTATGACTATGTTCTACACTATGACAACAACGCATGTTCTAACACTATGACAACAACGCATGTTCTAACACTATGACAACAACGCATGTTCTAACACTATGACAACAACGCATGTTCTAACACTATGACAACAACGCATGTTCTAACACTATGACAACAACGCATGTTCTAACACTATGACAACAACGCATGTTCAAACACTATGACAACAACGCATGTTCTAACACTATGACAACAACGCATGTTCTAACACTATGACAACAACGCATGTTCTAACACTATGACAACAACGCATGTTCTAACACTATGACAACAACGTATGTTCTAACACTATGACAACAACGCATGTTCTAACACTATGACAACAACGCATGTTCTACACTATGACAACAACGCATGTTCTAACACTATGACAACAATGTTCTAAAACGATGACAACAACGCAAGTTCTAACACTATGACAACAATGCATGTTCAACACTATGACATGTTCTAACACTATGACAACAACGCATGTTCTAACACTATGACAACAACGCATGTTCTAACACTATGACAACAACGCATGTTCTAACACTATGACAACAACGCATGTTCAAACACTATGACAACAACGCATGTTCTAACACTATGACAACAACGTATGTTCTAACACTATGACAACAACGCATGTTCTAACACTATGACAACAACGCATGTTCTAACACTATGACAACAACGCATGTTCTAACACTATGACAACAACGCATGTTCTAACACTATGACAACAACGCATGTTCTAACACTATGACAACAATGTTCTAACACTGACAACAACTAACACTATGACAACAACGCATGTTCTAACACTATGACAACAACGTATGTTCTAACACTATGACAACAACGCATGTTCTAACACTATGACAACAATGCATGTTCTAACACTATGACAACAACGCATGTTCTAACACTATGACAACAACGCATGTTCTAACACTATGACAACAACGCATGTTCTACACAACATTTTAGAATGATGCAAACACTATGACAACAACGCATGTTCTAACACTATGACAACAACGCATGTTCTAACACTATGACAACAACGCATGTTCTAACACTATGACAACAACGCATGTTCTAACACTATGACAACAACGCATGTTCTAACACTATGACAACAACGCATGTTCTAACACTATGACAACAACGCATGTTCTAACACTATGACAACAACGCATGTTCTAACACTATGACAACAACGCATGTTCTAACACTATGACAACAACGCATGTTCTAACACTATGACAACAATGCATGTTCTAACACTATGACAACAACGCATGTTCAAACACTATGACAAATAATGCATGTTCTAACACTACTGACAACAACGCATGTTCTACACAACAACGATGACAACAACGCATGTTCTAACACTATGACAACAACGCATGTTCTAACACTATGACAACAACGCATGTTCTAACACTATGACAACAACGCATGTTCAAACACTATGACAACAACGCATAACACACTATGACAACAACGCATGTTCTAACATGTTCAAACACTATGAAATACTATGACAACAACGCATGTTCTAACACTATGACAACAACGCATGTTCTAACACTATGACAACAACGCATGTTCTAACACTATGACAACAACGCATGTTCTAACACTATGACAACAATGCATGTTCTAACACTATGACAACAACGTATGTTCTACACTATGACAACAACGTATGTTCTACACTATGACAACAACGCATGTTTTAACACTATGACAACAACGCATGTTCTAACACTATGACAACAACGCATGTTCTAACACTATGACAACAACGCATGTTCTAACACTATGACAACAACGCATGTTCAAACACTATGACAACAACGCATGTTCTAACACTATGACAACAACGTATGTTCTACACTATGACAACAACGCATGTTCTAACACTGATGACACGATGACAACGCATGTTCTAACACTATGACAACAATGATGTTCTAACACTACGCATGTTCTAACACGATGACACTACAACGCATGTTCTAACACTATGACAACAACGCATGTTCTAACACTATGACAACAACGTGTTCAAACACTATGACAAACAACGTGTTCTAACACTATGACAACAACGTGTTTTAACACTGACAACAACGCATGTCTAACACTATGACAACAACGCATGTTCTAACACTATGTTTTAACACTATGACAACAACGCATGTTCTAACACTATGACAACAACATGTTCTAACACTGACAACAACGTTCTAACACTATGACAACAACGCATGTTCAAACACTAACACTATGACAACAACGCATGTTCTAACACTATGACAACAACGCATGTTCTAACACTATGACAACAACGCATGTTCTAACACTATGACAACAACGCATGTTCTAACACTATGACAACAACGTATGTTCTACACTAACACTATGACAACAACGCATGTTCTAACACTATGACAACAACGCATGTTCTAACACTATGACAACAATGCATGTTCTAACACTATGACAACAACGCTATGACAAATAACGTTCAAACACTAACACTGACAACAACGCATGTTCTAACACTATGACAACAACGCATGTTCTAACACTATGACAACAACGCATGTTCAAACACTATGACAACAACGCATGAACACTATGACAACAACGCATGTTCTAACACTATGACAACAACGCATGTTCTAACACTATGACAACAACGCATGTTCTAACACTATGACAACAACGCATGTTCTAACACTATGACAACAACGCATGTTCTAACACTATGACAACAACGCATGTTCTAACACTATGACAACAACGCATGTTCTAACACTATGACAACAACGCATGTTCAAACACTATGACAACAACGCATGTTCTAACACTATGACAACAACGCATGTTCTAACACTATGACAACAACGTATGTTCTAACACGATGACAACAACGCATGTTCTAACACTATGACAACAACGCATGTTCTAACACTATGACAACAACGCATGTTCTAACACTATGACAACAACGCATGTTCTAACACGATGACAACAACGCATGTTCTAACACTATGACAACAACGCATGTTCTAACACTATGACAACAACGCATGTTCTAACACTATGACAACAACGCATGTTCAAACACTATGACAACAACGCATGTTCTAACACTATGACAACAACGCATGTTCTAACACTATGACAACAACGCATGTTCTAACACTATGACAACAACGCATGTTCTAACACTATGACAACAACGCATGTTCTAACACGATGACAACAACGCATGTTCTAACACTATGACAACAACGCATGTTCTAACACACAACAACGCATGTTCTAACACTATGACAACAACAAACACTATGACAACAACGCATGTTCTAACACTATGACAACAACGCATGTTCTAACACTATGACAACAACGTATGTTCTAACACTATGACAACAACGCATGTTCTAACACTATGACAACAACGCATGTTCTAACACTATGACAACAACGCATGTTCTAACACTATGACAACAACGCATGTTCTAACACTATGACAACAACGCATGTTCTAACACTATGACAACAACGCATGTTCTAACACTATGGCAACAACACATGTTCTAACACTATGACAACAACGCATGTTCTAACACGCATGACAACAACGCATGTTCTAACACGAACACTGACAACAACGCATGTTCTAACACTATGATGACAACAACGCATGTTCTAACACTATGACAACAACGCATGTTCTAACACTATGACAACAACGCATGTTCTAACACTATGACAACAACGCATGTTCTAACACTATGACAACAACGCATGTTCTAACACTATGACAACAACGCATGTTCTAACACTATGACAACAACGTATGTTCTAACACTATGACAACAACGCATGTTCTAACACTATGACAACAACGCATGTTCTAACACTATGACAACAACGTATGTTCTAACACTATGACAACAACGCATGTTCTAACACTATGACAACAACGCATGTTCTAACACTATGACAACAACGTATGTTCTAACACTATGACAACAACGCATGTTCTAACACTATGACAACAACGCATGTTCTAACACTATGACAACAACGCATGTTCAAACACTATGACAACAACGCATGTTCTAACACTATGACAACAACGCATGTTCTAACACTATGACAACAACGCATGTTCTAACACTATGACAACAACGCATGTTCTAACACTATGACAACAACGCATGTTCTAACACTATGACAACAACGCATGTTCTAACACGATGACAACAACGCATGTTCTAACACTATGACAACAACGCATGTTCTAACACTATGACAACAACGAATGTTCTAACACTATGACAACAACGCATGTTCTAACACGATGACAACAACGCATGTTCTAACACTATGACAACAACGCATGTTCTAACACTATGACAACAACGCATGTTCTAACACTATGACAACAACGCATGTTCTAACACTATGACAACAACGTAACACTATGACAACGTTTTCTACACTATAACAACAACGCATGTTCTAACACTATGGCAACAACACATGTTCTAACACTATGACAACAACGCATGTTCTAACACTATGACAACAACGTATGTTCTACACTATAACAACAACGCATGTTCTAACACTATGGCAACAACACATGTTCTAACACTATGGCAACAACACATGTTCTAACACTATGACAACAACGCATGTTCTAACACGATGACAACAACGCATGTTCTAACACGATGACAACAACGCATGTTCTAACACGATGACAACAACGCATGTTCTAACACTATGACAACAACGCATGTTCTAACACTATGACAACAACGTATGTTCTACACTATGACAACAACGCATGTTCTAACACGATGACAACAACGCATGTTCTAACACTATGACAACAACGCATGTTCTAACACTATGACAACAACGCATGTTCTAACACGATGACAACAACGCATGTTCTAACACTATGACAACAACGCATGTTCTAACACGATGACAACAATGCATGTTCAAACACTATGACAACAACGCATGTTCTAACACTATGACAACAACGCATGTTCTAACACTATGACAACAACGCATGTTCTAACACTAT
The DNA here is from genome assembly GCF_023373465.1 of Oncorhynchus keta. Lineage (NCBI taxonomy): Eukaryota > Metazoa > Chordata > Actinopteri > Salmoniformes > Salmonidae > Oncorhynchus > Oncorhynchus keta. The sequence continues at coordinate 16,709 of NW_026287714.1, read as the reverse complement.
GACAACAACGCATGTTCTAACACTATGACAACAACGCATGTTCTAACACTATGACAACAACGCATGTTCTAACACGATGACAACAACGCATGTTCTAACACTATGACAACAACGCATGTTCTAACACGATGACAACAATGCATGTTCAAACACTATGACAACAACGCATGTTCTAACACTATGACAACAACGCATGTTCTAACACTATGACAACAACGCATGTTCTAACACTATGACAACAACGTATGTTCTAACACTATGACAACAACGCATGTTTTAACACTATGACAACAACGCATGTTCTAACACTATGACAACAACGCATGTTCTAACACTATGACAACAACGCATGTTCAAACACTATGACAACAACGCATGTTCTAACACTATGACAACAACGCATGTTCTAACACTATGACAACAACGTATGTTCTAACACGATGACAACAATGCATGTTCTAACACTATGACAACAACGCATGTTCTAACACGATGACAACAACGCATGTTCTAACACTATGACAACAACGCATGTTCTAACACTATGACAACAACGCATGTTCTAACACTATGACAACAACGCATGTTCTAACACTATGACAACAATGCATGTTCTAACACTATGACAACAACGTATGTTCTACACTATGACAACAACGTATGTTCTACACTATGACAACAACGCATGTTTTAACACTATGACAACAACGCATGTTCTAACACTATGACAACAACGCATGTTCTAACACTATGACAACAACGCATGTTCTAACACTATGACAACAACGCATGTTCAAACACTATGACAACAACGCATGTTCTAACACTATGACAACAACGTATGTTCTACACTATGACAACAACGCATGTTCTAACACGATGACAACAACGCATGTTCTAACACGATGACAACAACGCATGTTCTAACACTATGACAACAATGCATGTTCTAACACTATGACAACAACGTAGGTTCTACACTATGACAACAACGTATGTTCTACACTATGACAACAACGCGTGTTTTAACACTATGACAACAACGCATGTTCTAACACTATGACAACAACGCATGTTCTAACACTATGACAACAACGCATGTTCAAACACTATGACAACAACGCATGTTCTAACACTATGACAACAACGCATGTTCTAACACTATGACAACAACGCATGTTCTAACACTATGACAACAACGCATGTTCTAACACTATGACAACAACGTATGTTCTAACACTATGACAACAACGCATGTTTTAACACTATGACAACAACGCATGTTCTAACACTATGACAACAACGCATGTTCCTAACACTATGACAACAACGCATGTTCAAACACTATGACAACAACGCATGTTCTAACACTATGACAACAACGCATGTTCTAACACTATGACAACAACGTATGTTCTAACACGATGACAACAACGCATGTTCTAACACTATGACAACAACGCATGTTCTAACACTATGACAACAACGCATGTTCTAACACTATGACAACAACGCATGTTCTAACACGATGACAACAACGCATGTTCTAACACTATGACAACAACGCATGTTCTAACACTATGACAACAACGCATGTTCTAACACTATGACAACAACGCATGTTCAAACACTATGACAACAACGCATGTTCTAACACTATGACAACAACGCATGTTCTAACACTATGACAACAACGTATGTTCTAACACGATGACAACAACGCATGTTCTAACACTATGACAACAACGCATGTTCTACCACTATGACAACAACGCATGTTCTAACACTATGACAACAACGCATGTTCTAACACGATGACAACAACGCATGTTCTAACACTATGACAACAACGCATGTTCTAACACTATGACAACAACGCATGTTCTAACACTATGACAACAACGCATGTTCTAACACTATGACAACAACGTATGTTCTAACACGATGACAACAACGCATGTTCTAACACTATGACAACAACGCATGTTCTAACACTATGACAACAACGAATGTTCTAACACTATGACAACAACGCATGTTCTAACACGATGACAACAACGCATGTTCTAACACTATGACAACAACGCATGTTCTAACACTATGACAACAACGCATGTTCTAACACTATGACAACAACGCATGTTCTAATACTATGACAACAACGTATGTTCTACACTATAACAACAACGCATGTTCTAACACTATGGCAACAACACATGTTCTAACACTATGACAACAACGCATGTTCTAACACTATGACAACAACGTATGTTCTACACTATAACAACAACGCATGTTCTAACACTATGGCAACAACACATGTTCTAACACTATGGCAACAACACATGTTCTAACACTATGACAACAACGCATGTTCTAACACGATGACAACAACGCATGTTCTAACACGATGACAACAACGCATGTTCTAACACGATGACAACAACGCATGTTCTAACACTATGACAACAACGCATGTTCTAACACTATGACAACAACGTATGTTCTAACACTATGACAACAACGCATGTTCTAACACTATGACAACAACGCATGTTCTAACACTATGACAACAACGCATGTTCAACACTATGACAACAACGTATGTTCTAACACTATGACAACAACGCATGTTCTAACACTATGACAACAACGCATGTTCTAACACTATGACAACAACGCATGTTCTAACACTATGACAACAACGCATGTTCTAACACTATGACAACAACGCATGTTCTAACACTATGACAACAACGTATGTTCTAACACTATGACAACAACGCATGTTCTAACACTATGACAACAACGCATGTTCTAACACTATGACAACAACGCATGTTCAAACACTATGACAACAACGCATGTTCTAACACTATGACAACAACGCATGTTCTAACACTATGACAACAACGCATGTTCTAACACGATGACAACAACGCATGTTCTAACACTATGACAACAACGCATGTTCTAACACTATGACAACAACGCATGTTCTAACACGATGACAACAACGCATGTTCTAACACTATGACAACAACGCATGTTCTAACACTATGACAACAACGAATGTTCTAACACTATGACAACAACGCATGTTCTAACACGATGACAACAACGCATGTTCTAACACTATGACAACAACGCATGTTCTAACACTATGACAACAACGCATGTTCTAACACTATGACAACAACGCATGTTCTAACACTATGACAACAACGTATGTTCTACACTATAACAACAACGCATGTTCTAACACTATGGCAACAACACATGTTCTAACACTATGACAACAACGCATGTTCTAACACTATGACAACAACGCATGTTCTAACACGATGACAACAACGCATGTTCTAACACTATGACAACAACGCATGTTCTAACACGATGACAACAATGCATGTTCAAACACTATGACAACAACGCATGTTCTAACACTATGACAACAACGCATGTTCTAACACTATGACAACAACGCATGTTCTAACACTATGACAACAACGCATGTTCTAACACTATGACAACAACGCATGTTCTAACACTATGACAACAACGCATGTTCTAACACTATGACAACAACGCATGTTCTAACACTATGACAACAACGCATGTTCTAACACTATGACAACAACGTATGTTCTAACACTATGACAACAACGCATGTTCTAACACTATGACAACAACGCATGTTCTAACACTATGACAACAACGCATGTTCTAACACTATGACAACAACGCATGTTCTAACACTATGACAACAACGCATGTTCTAACACTATGACAACAACGCATGTTCTAACACTATGACAACAACGCATGTTCTAACACTATGACAACAACGCATGTTCTAACACTATGACAACAACGTATGTTCTACACTATGACAACAACGTATGTTCTACACTATGACAACAACGCATGTTTTAACACTATGACAACAACGCATGTTCTAACACTATGACAACAACGCATGTTCTAACACTATGACAACAACGCATGTTCTAACACTATGACAACAACGCATGTTCAAACACTATGACAACAACGCATGTTCTAACACTATGACAACAACGTATGTTCTACACTATGACAACAACGCATGTTCTAACACGATGACAACAACGCATGTTCTAACACGATGACAACAACGCATGTTCTAACACTATGACAACAATGCATGTTCTAACACTATGACAACAACGTAGGTTCTACACTATGACAACAACGTATGTTCTACACTATGACAACAACGCGTGTTTTAACACTATGACAACAACGCATGTTCTAACACTATGACAACAACGCATGTTCTAACACTATGACAACAACGCATGTTCAAACACTATGACAACAACGCATGTTCTAACACTATGACAACAACGCATGTTCTAACACTATGACAACAACGCATGTTCTAACACTATGACAACAACGCATGTTCTAACACTATGACAACAACGTATGTTCTAACACTATGACAACAACGCATGTTTTAACACTATGACAACAACGCATGTTCTAACACTATGACAACAACGCATGTTCTAACACTATGACAACAACGCATGTTCAAACACTATGACAACAACGCATGTTCTAACACTATGACAACAACGCATGTTCTAACACTATGACAACAACGTATGTTCTAACACGATGACAACAACGCATGTTCTAACACTATGACAACAACGCATGTTCTAACACTATGACAACAACGCATGTTCTAACACTATGACAACAACGCATGTTCTAACACGATGACAACAACGCATGTTCTAACACTATGACAACAACGCATGTTCTAACACTATGACAACAACGCATGTTCTAACACTATGACAACAACGCATGTTCAAACACTATGACAACAACGCATGTTCTAACACTATGACAACAACGCATGTTCTAACACTATGACAACAACGTATGTTCTAACACGATGACAACAACGCATGTTCTAACACTATGACAACAACGCATGTTCTACCACTATGACAACAACGCATGTTCTAACACTATGACAACAACGCATGTTCTAACACGATGACAACAACGCATGTTCTAACACTATGACAACAACGCATGTTCTAACACTATGACAACAACGCATGTTCTAACACTATGACAACAACGCATGTTCTAACACTATGACAACAACGTATGTTCTAACACGATGACAACAACGCATGTTCTAACACTATGACAACAACGCATGTTCTAACACTATGACAACAACGAATGTTCTAACACTATGACAACAACGCATGTTCTAACACGATGACAACAACGCATGTTCTAACACTATGACAACAACGCATGTTCTAACACTATGACAACAACGCATGTTCTAACACTATGACAACAACGCATGTTCTAATACTATGACAACAACGTATGTTCTAACACTATAACAACAACGCATGTTCTAACACTATGGCAACAACACATGTTCTAACACTATGACAACAACGCATGTTCTAACACTATGACAACAACGTATGTTCTACACTATAACAACAACGCATGTTCTAACACTATGGCAACAACACATGTTCTAACACTATGGCAACAACACATGTTCTAACACTATGACAACAACGCATGTTCTAACACGATGACAACAACGCATGTTCTAACACGATGACAACAACGCATGTTCTAACACGATGACAACAACGCATGTTCTAACACTATGACAACAACGCATGTTCTAACACTATGACAACAACGTATGTTCTAACACTATGACAACAACGCATGTTCTAACACTATGACAACAACGCATGTTCTAACACTATGACAACAACGCATGTTCTAACACTATGACAACAACGTATGTTCTAACACTATGACAACAACGCATGTTCTAACACTATGACAACAACGCATGTTCTAACACTATGACAACAACGTATGTTCTAACACTATGACAACAACGCATGTTCTAACACTATGACAACAACGCATGTTCTAACACTATGACAACAACGTATGTTCTAACACTATGACAACAACGCATGTTCTAACACTATGACAACAACGCATGTTCTAACACTATGACAACAACGCATGTTCAAACACTATGACAACAACGCATGTTCTAACACTATGACAACAACGCATGTTCTAACACTATGACAACAACGCATGTTCTAACACGATGACAACAAAGCATGTTCTAACACTATGACAACAACGCATGTTCTAACACTATGACAACAACGCATGTTCTAACACGATGACAACAACGCATGTTCTAACACTATGACAACAACGCATGTTCTAACACTATGACAACAACGAATGTTCTAACACTATGACAACAACGCATGTTCTAACACGATGACAACAACGCATGTTCTAACACTATGACAACAACGCATGTTCTAACACTATGACAACAACGCATGTTCTAACACTATGACAACAACGCATGTTCTAACACTATGACAACAACGTATGTTCTACACTATAACAACAACGCATGTTCTAACACTATGGCAACAACACATGTTCTAACACTATGACAACAACGCATGTTCTAACACTATGACAACAACGCATGTTCTAACACGATGACAACAACGCATGTTCTAACACTATGACAACAACGCATGTTCTAACACGATGACAACAATGCATGTTCAAACACTATGACAACAACGCATGTTCTAACACTATGACAACAACGCATGTTCTAACACTATGACAACAACGCATGTTCTAACACTATGACAACAACGCATGTTCTAACACTATGACAACAACGCATGTTCTAACACTATGACAACAACGCATGTTCTAACACTATGACAACAACGCATGTTCTAACACTATGACAACAACGCATGTTCTAACACTATGACAACAACGTATGTTCTAACACTATGACAACAACGCATGTTCTAACACTATGACAACAACGCATGTTCTAACACTATGACAACAACGTATGTTCTAACACTATGACAACAACGCATGTTCTAACACTATGACAACAACGCATGTTCTAACACGATGACAACAACGCATGTTCTAACACTATGACAACAACGCATGTTCTAACACTATGACAACAACGCATGTTCTAACACGATGACAACAACGCATGTTCTAACACTATGACAACAACGCATGTTCTAACACGATGACAACAATGCATGTTCAAACACTATGACAACAACGATGTTCTAACACTATGACAACAACGCATGTTCTAACACTATGACAACAACGCATGTTCTAACACTATGACAACAACGCATGTTCTAACACTATGACAACAACGCATGTTCTAACACGATGACAACAACGCATGTTCTAACACTATGACAACAACGCATGTTCTAACACGATGACAACAATGCATGTTCAAACACTATGACAACAACGCATGTTCTAACACTATGACAACAACGCATGTTCTAACACTATGACAACAACGCATGTTCTAACACTATGACAACAATGCATGTTCTAACACTATGACAACAACGCATGTTCTAACACTATGACAACAACGCATGTTCTAACACTATGACAACAACGTATGTTCTAACACTATGACAACAATGTATGTTCTACACTATGACAACAACGTATGTTCTAACACTATGACAACAACGCATGTTCTAACACGATGACAACAACGCATGTTCTAACACTATGACAACAACGCATGTTCTAACACGATGACAACAATGCATGTTCTAACACTATGACAACAACGTATGTTCTATATTATGACAACAACGTATGTTCTACACTATGACAACAACGTATGTTCTAACACTATGACAACAACGTATGTTCTACACTATGGCAACAACGCATGTTCTACACGACATTTTAGAACGATGCAAACACTATGACAACAACGTTTGTAAACATCGTCATTTAATGTCTAAGTTTAATTTGATTTACGGATTGATTGGTTGATTGACTGATGAAATCTCGATAACTTTATTGATCGAATTTGATGGGCAGTCTTACCCAGGGCCACTCTGGCAGCGGAGGCATCATAGTTGATCCAGAAGGAGACCCAAGACAGGATGGTGATCAGGATAGAGGGCATGTAGGTCTGGAGGATAAAGTAGCCGATGTTCCTCTTCAGCTTGAAGCTCAGAGACAGGCGTGGGTAGGAACCTGCATGGAGGAAAACAGACAGAACTGTATGTATTTTATTTTGCTTTATTAAACCAGGTAAACCATTAAGAATACATTGTCTTTTACAAATAATGACCTGAAGTGGAGGGATCAGAAGTGTAAAAGCAGAGAAAGGTAATATACAGAATATCTGTAGATCACCCCCTGAAAAGCCACTGTGTAGCCATAGATATACAGCACCTACTCATTCCAGGGGTTTGCTTTATTTGGACTAGTTTCTACATTGTAGAATAATAGTGAAGACATCAAAACTATGAAATAACACACGTGGAATCATTTAGTAACCAAAATGGTGTAACCAAATCAAAATATATTTTAGATTTGAGATTCTTCAAAGTAGCCACCCTTTGCCTTTTGACAGGTTATCACACTCTTGGCATTCTCTCAACCAGTAATCATGAGGAATGCTTTTCCAACAGTCTTTAAAGAGTTCCCACATACGCTACATAGGTATCAAAACGGCCACCACTGTGTACCTGTAGAGAAGACCACGTTCTTGGAGACCAGCTTGTAGTCCACGATGGAGAACTGAGGCAGCTCTATTCTCTCCACCCCAGACACTGCTCCATCTCCCCCTCGCCAGTAGAACTCAATGTCATCAGTGGTGTAGCCATCTGCAATATGTCGAAGATAAACACACAACGCAGAGACAGAGGAGTAGAGGTCAAAAGGACGATAAGTCAAAAGAGTAGTAACGATCAATGGAAATTGTTTTTTCTGTAATAGGGAATTATTGATCCATGGTTCAGAGACATGGGAGGAATATGTCTTCTGAAATAGGATACTAGTTATTTGGCCATTGGCTGGTTTTATTGCAAGGATTATACAACTACATGCTGTTCCTTTGTTCTGGAGAGAGAATCACTGAGAGAGAATCACTGGAGAGAATCACTGAGAGAGAATCACTGGAGAGAATCACTGGAGAGAATCACTGGAGAGAATCACTGGAGAGAATCACTGAGAGAGAATCACTGGAGAGAATCACTGGAGAGAATCACTGAGAGAGAATCACTGGAGAGAATCACTGAGAGAGAATCACTGGAGAGAATCACTGGAGAGAATCACTGAGAGAGAATCACTGGGGAGAATCACTGAGAGAGAATCACTGAGAGAGAATCACTGAGAGAGAATCACTGGAGAGAATCACTGAGAGAATCACTGAGAGAGAATCACTGAGAGAGAATCACTGGAGAGAATCACTGAGAGAGAATCACTGAGAGAGAATCACTGGAGAGAATCACTGAGAGAGAATCACTGGGAGAATCACTGAGAGAGAATCACTGAGAGAGAATCACTGAGAGAGAATCACTGAGAGAGAATCACTGGAGAGAATCACTGGAGAGAATCACTGGAGAGAATCACTGAGAGAGAATCACTGGAGAGAATCACTGAGAGAGAATCACTGGAGAGAATCACTGGAGAGAATCACTGAGAGAGAATCACTGAGAGAGAATCACTGGAGAGAATCACTGGAGAGAATCACTGGAGAGAATCACTAAGAGAGAATCACTGGAGAGAATCACTGGAGAGAATCACTGGAGAGAATCACTGAGAGAGAATCACAGAGAGAATCACTGGAGAGAATCACTGAGAGAGAATCACTGAGAGAGAATCACTGAGAGAGAATCACTGAGAGAGAATCACTGAGAGAGAATCACTGGGAGAGAATCACTGAGAGAGAATCACTGGAGAGAATCACTGAGAGAGAATCACTGAGAGAGAATCACTGAGAGAGAATCACTGGAGAGAATCACTGAGAGAGAATCACTGAGAGAGAATCACTGGAGAGAACCACTGGAGAGAATCACTGAGAGAGATCACTGGAGAGAATCACAGGAAAGAGCATCACTGAGGAAAAGGGAGAATGACCATCTACCTCCCTGTGTGACGTGTCCTCTTTGAATAAACCTATTTTCCTCCCCAGATTTGCTTTGGAGTTTGTGTTATTGAAGAATAACATAAATTGCTAACAACAGATACTGGAGATTCAGAACACACACAACACTTTTTATTTTAACTTTATTTGAACTAGGCAAGTCAGTTAAGAAAAAAATCTTATTTTCATTGACGGCCTAGGAACTGCCTTGTTCGGGGGCAGAACGACAGATTTGTACCTTGTTAGCTCGGGGGGTTGAACATGCAACCTTCCGGTTACTAGTCCAACGCTCTAACCACTAGGCTACCCTGCCGCCCCACAATAACACAGAGTGCCAGAATGGTAGGAATGGCTATGGCCTATGTCAAACGGCAGGGACGCTCTCACACACGTTGAGTAGATGTTCCTCAAAGATGATATTCTTGTTCCTGTAATGCTTACTATTTATATATCAACAATTTATATTCGTGTGTCAAATGTTACTGGAGAACATAATGTTAGGTTTAATATTAAATACAATTATAAATGGAGATTTCAAAGAACATTTCAGGGGACCAAAAATGGTTAGCTAACTGGGTAGATCCTCTGTTCAGTTTACATGGATGAAGCCCCATGCAGCAACTCATGGACCCTTCTGTTGTGATAACCCTTCTGTTGTGATAACCCTTCTGTTTTGATAACCCTTCTGTTGTGATAACCCTTCTGTTGTGTTAACCCTTCTGTTGTGATAACCCTTCTGTTGTGATAACCCTTCTGTTGTGATAACCCTTCTGTTTTGATAACCCTTCTGTTTTGATAACCCTTCTGTTGTGATAACCCTTCTGTTTTGATAACCCTTCTGTTGTGATAACCCTTCTGTTGTGATAACCCTTCTGTTGTGTTAACCCTTCTGTTTTGATAACCCTTCTGTTGTGATAACCCTTCTGTTTTGATAACCCTTCTGTTTTGATAACCCTTCTGTTGTGATAACCCTTCTGTTTTGATAACCCTTCTGTTGTGATAACCCTTCTGTTGTGATAACCCTTCTGTTTTGATAACCCTTCTGTTGTGATAACCCTTCTGTTGTGATAACCCTTCTGTTGTGATAACCCTTCTGTTGTGATAACCCTTCTGTTGTGATAACCCCTTCTGTTGTGATAACCCTTCTGTTTTGATAACCCTTCTGTTGTGATAACCCTTCTGTTGTGATAACCCCTTCTGTTGTGATAACCCTTCTGTTGTGATAACCCCTTCTGTTGTGATAACCCTTCTGTTGTGATAACCCTTCTGTTGTGTTAACCCTTCTGTTGTGTTAACCCTTCTGTTGTGATAACCCTTCTGTTGTGATAACCCCTTCTGTTGTGATAACCCTTCTGTTGTGATAACCCTTCTGTTTTGATAACCCTTCTGTTGTGATAACCCTTCTGTTGTGATAACCCTTCTGTTGTGATAACCCTTCTGTTTTGATAACCCTTCTGTTGTGATTACCCTTCTGTTGTGATTACCCTTCTGTTGTGATAACCCTTCTGTTGTGATAACCCTTCTGTTGTGTTATCCCTTCTGTTGTGATAACCCTTCTGTTGTGATAACGCTCTCTCTCTACATCCTCTCTCTACCCCTCTATCTCTATCCCTCTCCCCCTCTCCCTTTCTCTCTACCCCCTCTCTCTATACCCCTCTCTCTCTACCCCTCTCTCTCTACCCCCTCTCTACCCCATCTCCCCCTCTCTCTCTCTCCCTCTCTCCCTCTCTCTACCTCCTCTGCCCCTCTCCCTCTCTCTCTACCCCTCTCTCTACCCATCTCTCTGCTCCCCTCTCTCTCTACCCCTCTCTCTCTACCTCCTCTCCCTCTCTCCCCTCTCCCTCTCTACCCCTCTCTATCTACCCCTCTCTCTATCCCTCTCCCTCTCTCTCTACCCCCTCTCTCTACCCCCTCTCTCTACCCCTCTCTCTCTACCCCCTCTCTCTACCCCCCTCTCTCTCTCTCTACCCCATCTCCCCCTCTCTCTCTCCCTCTATCTACCTCCTCTCCCTCTCTCTCTACCCCCTCTCCGCCTCTATCTCTCTACCCCGTCTCCCTCTCTCTCTCTCCATCTACCCCCTCTGCCCCACTCTCTCTCTCTCTCGCTCGCTCTACACCATCTCTCTCTCCCCCCACTCTCTCGAACCGCTCTCTCCCCTCTCCCTCTCTCCCCCCCCCCCTCTCTCCCTCTCTCTCTCTCTCTCTCTCTCTCTCTCTCTCTCTCTCTCTCTCTCTCCCCCCCTCTCTCTCCCCTCTCTCAATTCAATTCAATTGACCTTATTGACATAGCAAGCTCATTATTACTTACATTGTCAAAGTATACATATTGAAAAATATGTAAAATATATATATTTTATATATTTTAAAATAGATATATTTTTATATAAATAAATGGTGGGACCAACAGCATTAATAATAGTAGTACTGGACATGGGATTATCATTAACAACAACTACAACAACAATATTAATGAGAACAACAATACATGAAAGCAATGGTAGTGGACCAGCATCAACATGACTGAGAAGACACATGACATGGTATGAAAGACAACACTAACCCTCTCTCTCTGTCTCTCCATATATCTCTCCCTCTCTCTCTCCTTCTCTCTCTCACACACTGTCTTACCCCTCTCTTTCTCTTTCTCTCTCTACCCCCTCTCTCTGTCTCATCCCTCTCTCTTTTTATATCTATCCTCTCTCTCCATATATCTCTGCCTCTCTCTCTACCCACCTCTCTATCTCTCTCTCTCTATCCCTCTCTCTCTCCATATATCTCTGCCTCTCTCTCTACCCACCTCTCTCTCTCTCTCTCTCTCTTTCTATCCCTCTCTCTCTCCATATATCTCTGCCTCTCTCTCTACCCACCTCTCTATCTCTCTCTCTCTTTCTATCCCTCTCTCTCTCCATATATCTCTGCCTCTCTCTCTCTACCCACCCACCTCTCTCTCTCTCTCTCTCTCTCTCTCTCTCTCTATCCCTCTCTCTCTCCATATATCTCTGCCTCTCTCTCTCTCTACCCACCTCTCTATCTCTCTCTCTCTTTCTATCCCTCTCTCTCTCCATATATCTCTGCCTCTCTCTCTCTACCCACCTCTCTATCTCTCTCTCTCTTTCTATCCCTCTCTCTCTCCATATATCTCTGACTCTCTCTCTCTACCCACCCCTCTCTCTCTCTTTCTATCCCTCTCTCTCCCATATATCTCTGCCTCTCTCTCTACCCACCTCTCTATCTCTCTCTTCTATCCCTCTCTCTCTCCATATATCTCTGCCTCTCTCTCTACCCACCTCTCTCTCTCTTTCTATCCCTCTCTCTCTCCATATATCTCTGCCTCTCTCTCTCTACCCACCTCTCTATCTATCTCTCTTTCTATCCCTCTCTCTCTCCATATATCTCTGACTCTCTCTACCCACCCCTCTCTCTCTCTTTCTATCCCTCTCTCTCCATATCTCTGCCTCTCTCTCTACCCACCTCTCTCTCTCTCTCTCTCTCTCTCTCTCTCTCTCTCTCTCTCTCTTTCTATCCCTCTCTCTCTCCATATATCTCTGCCTCTCTCTCTACCCACCTCTCTATCTCTCTCTCTCTTTCTATCCCTCTCTCTCTCCATATATCTCTGCCTCTCTCTCTACCCACCTCTCTCTCTCTCTCTCTCTCTCTTTCTATCCCTCTCTCTCCCATATATCTCTGCCTCTCTCTACCCACCTCTCTATCTCTCTCTCTCTCTCTACCCCTCTCTCTCTCCATATATCTCTGCCTCTCTCTCTACCCACCTCTCTCTCTCTCTCTCTCTCCTCTCTTTCTATCCCTCTCTCTCTCCCATATATCTCTGCCTCTCTCTCTACCCACCTCTCTATCTCTCTCTCTCTTTCTATCCCTCTCTCTCTTCATATATCTCTGCCTCTCTCTACCCACCTCTCTCTCTCTCTCTCTCTCTCTCTCTTTCTATCCCTCTCTCTCTCCATATATCTCTGCCTCTCTCTCCTACCCACCTCTCTATCTCTCTCTCTCTATCCCTCTCTCTCTCCATATATCTCTGCCTCTCTCTCTACCCACCTCTCTCTCTCTCTCTCTCTTTCTATCCCTCTCTCTCCATATATCTCTGCCTCTCTCTCTCTACCCACCTCTCTATCTCTCTCTCTCTTTCTATCCCGCTCTCTCTCCATATATCTCTGCCTCTCTCTCTCTACCCACCTCTCTCTATCTCTCTCTCTTTCTATCCCTCTCTCTCTCCATATATCTCTGCCTCTCTCTCTACCCACCTCTCTATCTCTCTCTCTTTTCTATCCCTCTCTCTCTCCATATATCTCTGCCTCTCTCTCTACCCACCTCTCTCTCTCTCTCTCTCTCTCTCTCTCTATCCCTCTCTCTCTCCATATATCTCTGCCTCTCTCTCTCTACCACCTCTCTCTATCTCTCTCTCTCTTTCTATCCCTCTCTCTCTCCATATATCTCTGTCTCTCTCTACCCACCTCTCTATATCTCTCTCTCTCTACCCACCTCTATCTCTCTCTCTCTACCCACCTCTCTCTATCTCTCTCTCTCTACCCACCTCTCTATCTCTCTCTCTCTCTACCCACCTCTCTCTCTCTCTTTCTATCCCTCTCTCTCCATATATCTCTGCCTCTCTTCTACCCACCTCTCTCTCTCTCTCTCTCTCTCTCTCTCTCTCTCCTCTCTCTCTCTCTCTCTCTCTCTCTCTTTCTATCCCTCTCTCTCTCCATATATCTCTGCCTCTCTCTCTACCAACCTCTCTATCTCTCTCTCTTTTCTATCCCTCTCTCTCTCCATATATCTCTGACTCTCTCTCTCTACCCACCCCTCTCTCTCTCTCTCTTTCTATCCCTCTCTCTCTCCATATATCTCTGCCTCTCTCTCTACCCACCTCTCTCTCTCTCTCTCTCTCTCTCTCTCTCTCTCTCTTTCTATCCCTCTCTCTCCATATATCTCTGCCTCTCTCTACCCACCTCTCTCTCTCTCTCTCTCTCTCTCTTTCTATCCCTCTCTCTCTCCCATATATCTCTGCCTCTCTCTCCTACCTACCTCTCTCTCTCTCTCTCTCTCTCTCTCTCTCTATCTCTATCTCTCTCTCTTCTATCCCTCTCTCTCTCCATATATCTCTGCCTCTCTCTCTACCCACCTCTCTATCTCTCTCTCTTCTTTCTATCCCTCTCTCTCTCCATATATCTCTACCTCTCTCTCTCTACCCACCTCTCTCTATCTCTTTCTCTCTTTCTATCCCTCTCCCTCCATATATCTCTGTCTCTCTCTCTCTACCCACCTCTCTATATCTCTCTCTCTCTACCCACCTCTCTATCTCTCTCTCTCTACCCACCTCTCTCTATCTATCTCTCTCTACCCACCTCTCTATCCCTCTCTCTCTCTCCATATATCTCTGCCTCTCTCTCTCTACCCACCTCTCTATCTCTCTCTCTCTCTTTCCTTCTCTGTGTACCACTTCCTCTGCTTGCCACTCATAATAAGAGGCAGTGACCTATTTAGATGCAATGAATAATTAAACTCTCAGCCTTTGATTTCTGAAAAATGAAGACATAATTCTCCCACTGCCTCGCTCTGACCCAGGATAGATGGCTAGATAGGAGTGGTGAGAAGATTAAGGACACTATAGCTGGTCATTGTATTGGTGTGGCCAGTCAGTCAGTGAGATATCTATTATTAACTGTGACATATGGATGAAGAATCAGATACTATAGAAACACTACCACTATTAAAATACAGCCTATCCCACTTCAGAAAACAATGTAGCTAGTCATTGTTTTGGCATGTCTATCATTGAGATTTGTAATGTCTAGTCTGACAGTTATGGCACAGATAGGACAGAATAAAAACTACCAGTATCAAACGACAACCCAGCCCAAGCCAAAACATAGTACTATACCTAATCCCTGTGTAAAAGTATGTAGCACCAACTGATATAATCCACGCAGCACCAACTGCTATAATCCACGCAGCACCAATTGATATAATCCACGCAGCACCAACTGATATAATCCACGCAGCACCAACTGATATAATCCACGCAGCACCAACTGATATAATCCACGCAGCACCAATTGATATAATCCACGCAGCACCAACTGATATAATCCAAGCAGCACCAACTGATATAATCCACACAGCACCAACTGATATAATCCACGCAGCACCAACTGATATAATCCACACAGCACCAATTGATATAATCCACGCAGCACCAACTGATATAATCCACGCAGCACCAACTGATATAATCCACACAGCACCACTGATATAATCCACGCAGCACCAACTGATATAATCCACGCAGCACAATTGATATAATCACGCAGCACCAACTGATATAATCACGCAGCACCAACTGATATAATCCACAGCACCAACTGATATAATCCACACAGCACCAACTGATATAATCCACACAGCACCAATTGATATAATCCACGCAGCACCAACTGATATAATCCACGCAGCACCAACTACAGTCCAATACTACTATGCAGTAGAACTGTCTGTCAGTTTATCCACCAGTACAACAACCCAGTATCACTCCAGTCAGCCCCAGCCACCATGCTGTGGGATCTAATGTGTTGTTTCACACCTGCTGTCTCATTTATAACTTTAGTGTTAGTTTCCATTTACATTTATAGTTTCCTTACAT
>NW_026287713.1:0-2009 GCF_023373465.1 Oncorhynchus keta | reverse complement strand
TAAGGCTCTGAGCTGAGGAAATCCTCAGAATTGAGTGGAGGTGTTCAGCAGTAAGTCGACTTCTGTGTGATGTTTTGTTCAAGTTCATCAAAGAAAACAGTTGTTCACACAGTGTATGTGCTGCCAAACATAGACAACGTTTGAGCAGCCTGGATGCGCAGCTGGGGCATTGTGTCGGGGAGGGAAACGGGCGAACTCCGCAGCACCCACTGCCGCATATTTTGCCCTCAGTGCATCATTGCATTGGAGGTCAATCAACTCCATTTGGAGGTTTGGTGGTGAGCTTTCCACGTCAACAGCAAATGGGTTACCGAGCAGTTCCAACCTGCTTTTTTGTGCTTCAAAGTCAGCAAATCGGCGTCGAAAGTCAGCGGCAAGCATACCTATTTTATCAGCCAACTGTGCGCTCGGGAACGCACTGGTAGAGAGCTTCTTTCATGGTCTGGCAGCTGGGAAAGTGGCTCAAATTTTCTTTCCGCATCTGCGTCTCCCACAGAGTCAGTTTGGTTTTAAATGCCTTCACTGTACTGTACATATCAGAGATGACACGATCCCGACCCTGCAGCTGCAAGTTCATTGCATTCAGATGACTCGTAATGTCACACAGAAAAGCCATTTCACACAGAAACATTTCGTCTCGGAGTTGTGTTGTGTCTTTCCCTTTGCTGTCCAAGAATAGACAAATCTCCTCACGAAGCTCAAACATCTTTGAAGCACCTTTCCTGGCTTAGCCATCGCACCTCTGTGTGATAAGGCAAATCACCATGCTCCGTTTCTAACTCCATCAGAAATGCCTTGAACTGGCGGTGATTCAAACCTTTGGCTCTGATAAAGTTAACTGTGCGCGTGATGATGCTCATTACATGCTCCATTTTCAAGGCTTTACCGACAACGCTTCCTGGTGTATGATACAATGATAAGCTGTCAGCTCACCTGTCAGCATGCTTTTCCTGCATCTTTTCCGCATCTTCGCCACCAGTCCGCTCCTGTGTCCACACACGCAGGTGCTCCGTCGGTTGTCAAACCCACGAGTTTTTCCCAAGGCAGCTCCATCTCATTTACACATCTTGACACCTCTTCATACAAATCATGCCCCGTAGTTGTGCCATGCATAGGACGTAAAGCCAAAAACTCCTCTGTCACGCTTAGGCTGGAGTCCACTCCGCGGATGAAAATTGACAACTGGGCAATGTCAGAAATGTCGGTGCTCTCATCCACAGCCAAGGAATATGCAATGAAATCTTTTCCCTTTTTCACAAGCTGCTCTTTTAGATTGATGGACAACTGGTCTACTCTCTCGGCAATGGTGTTTCTGCTCAGACTCACATTTAAAAAGAGTTGCCTTTTTTCTGGGCAAACTTCGTCACAAACTTTAATCATGCAGTTTTTGATGAAATCCCCTCCGTAAATGGCCGGGCTGATTTAGCGATCTCTTCTGCCAAAATAAAACTGGCCTTGACAGCAGCCTGGCCTTGTGATTTGGCTTTTTGAACAGAGCCTGTCGAGATTTGAGGCCTGCTTTAATTCCTCTGCCTTTGTAGCCTTTGTTCCATGTCCATATTCTTGTTTTGTCCGCGTGTTTCGTTTTCTCATAATGTCGTCTCAGATTATACACTTTCAGTACCGCCACACTTTCTCCACACAGAAGACACACAGGTTTTCCAGCTACCTCCGTGAACAAATACTCCGACTCCCACCTTGTTTGAAAACCCCGGTTCTCAGTGTCCACCTTCCGTTTGCCATTTTTGATGGGTATCTGAAAGTTAATTTTACTGTGATGCTGACAACTGCTGTGCCAATAAATATTGAAATGAAGCAGCCTACTGCCTCGGGGAAGGCCACCGTTGCATTGTGGGAAATGTAGTATTGGTGCGTGTAAAAGATCTATGGCTGCCGGTTTGCTGCGGTCTGCGGGGTCGGTTCTAATAATAAATCAAGATCATCCCAGGGGCCGTAAAAACCTTCTCGCGGGCCGGATGTGGCCCGCGGGCCTTGACTCTGACATATGT
>NW_026287712.1:0-15475 GCF_023373465.1 Oncorhynchus keta | reverse complement strand
TGTATTATGACAGACCAGCTAGATCTACTGTCTCTATTATATTATGACAGACCAGGCTAGATCTACTGTCTCTATTATATTATGACAGACCAGGTCGATATACTGTCTCTATTATATTATGACAGACCAGGTAGATATACTGTCTCTATTATAAAATGACAGACCAGCTAGATCTACTGTCTCTATTGTATTATGACAGACCAGCTAGATCTACTGTCTCTATTATATTATGACAGACCAGCTAGATCTACTGTCTCTATTATATTATGACAGACCAGCTAGATCTACTGTCTCTATTATATTATGACAGACCAGCTAGATCTATTGTCTCAATTATAATATGACATTATGACAGACCAGCTAGATCTACTGTCTCTATGTCTCTATTATATTATGACAGACCAGCTAGATCTACTGTCTCTATTATATTATGACAGACCAGCTAGATCTACTGTCTCTATTATATTATGACAGACCAGGCTAGATCTACTGTCTCTATTATATTATGACAGACCAGCTAGATCTACTGTCTCTATTATATTATGACAGACCAGCTAGATCTACTGTCTCTATTATACTATGACAGACCGGCTAGATCTACTGTCTCTATTATATTATGACAGACCAGCTAGATCTACTGTCTCTATTATATTATGACAGACCAGCTAGATCTACTGTCTCTATTATATTATGACAGACCAGCTAGATCTACTGTCTCTATTATTATTATGACAGACCAGGTAGATCTACTGTCTCTATTATATTATGACAGACCAGCTAAATCTACTGTCTCTATTATATTATGACAGACCTCTATTATTATTATGACAGACCAGCTAGATCTACTGTGTCTATTATATTATAACAGACCAGCTAGATCTACTGTACTATTATATTATGACAGACCAGCTAGATCTACTGTCTCTATTATATTATAACAGACCAGGTAGATCTACTGTCTCTATTATATTATGACAGACCAGCTAGATCTACTGTCTCTATTATATTATGACAGACCAGCTAGATCTACTGTCTCTATTATAAAATGACAGACCAGGTAGATATACTGTCTCTATTATATTATGACAGACCAGCTAAATCTACTGTCTCTATGTCTCTATTATGGTATGACAGAGCAGCTAAATCTACTGTCTCTTTTGTATTATGACAGACCAGCTAGATCTACTGTCTCTATTGTATTATCACAAACCAGCTAGATCTACTGTGTCTATTATACTATGACAGACCAGCTAGATCTACTGTCTCTCTGTATTATGACAGACCAGGTCGATATACTGTCTCTATTATATTATGACAGACCAGGTCGATATACTGTCTCTATTATATTATGACAGACCAGGTAGATATACTGTCTCTATTATATTATGACAGACCAGCCAGATCTACTGTGTCTATTATATTATGACAGACCAGGTCGATATACTGTCTCTATTATATTATGACAGACCAGCTAGATATACTGTCTATTTTATTATGACAGACCAGCTAGATATACTGTCTATTTTATTATGACAGACCAGCTAGATCTACTGTCTTTATTGTATTATGACAGACCAGCTAGATCTACAGTCTCTATTATATTATGAGAGACCAGGTAGATATACCGACTCCATTATAAAATGACAGACCAGCTAGATCTATTCTCGCTATTGTATTATGACAGACCAGCTAGATCAATTGTCTCTATTATAATATGACAGACTAGCTAGATCTACTGTCTCTATTATAATATGACAGACCGGCTAGATCTACTGTCTCTATTATATTATGACAGACCAGCTAGATCTATTGTCTCAATTATAATATGACATTATGACAGACCAGCTAGATCTAGTGTCTCTATTATATTATGACAGACCAACTAAATCTACTGTCTCTATTATATTTTGACAGACCAGGTAGATCTACTGTCTCTATTATATTATGACAGTCCAGCTAGATCTACTGTCTCTATTATATTTTGACAGACAAGGTAGATCTACTGTCCCTATTATACTATGACAGACCGGCTAGATCTAATGTCTCTGTTATATTATGACAGACCAGCTAGATCTACTGTCTCTATTATATTATGACAGACCAGCTAGATCTACTGTCTCTATTATATTATGACAGACCAGCTAGATCTACTGTCTCTATTATTAAATGACAGACCAGGTAGATATACTGTCTCTATTATATTATGACAGACCAGCTAAATCTACTGTCTCTATTGTATTATGACAGACCAGCTAGATCTACTGTCTCTATTGTATTATGACAGACCAGCTAGATCTACTGTGTCTATTATATTATAACAGACCAGCTAGATCTACTGTACTATTATATTATGACAGACCAGCTAGATCTACTGTCTCTATTATATTATAACAGACCAGGTAGATCTACTGTCTCTATTATATTATGACAGACCAGCTAGATCTACTGTCTCTATTATATTATGACAGACCAGGTAGATCTACTGTCTCTATTATATTATGACAGACCAGCTAGATCTACTGTCTCTATTATATTATGACAGACCAGCTAGATCTACTGTCTCTATTATATTATGACAGACCAGCTAGATCTACTGTCTCTATTATATTATAACAGACCAGCTAGATCTACTGTGTCTATTATATTATGACAGACCAGCTAAATCTACTGTCTCTTCTGTATTATGACAGACCAGGTCGATATACTGTCTCTATTATATTATGACAGACCAGGTAGATATACTGTCTCTATTATATTATGACAGACCAGGTCGATATACTGTCTCTATTATATTATGACAGAGCAGGTAGATATACTGTCTCTATTATATTATGAGAGACCAGGTAGATATACCGACTCCATTATAAAATGACAGACCAGCTAGATCTATTCTCAATTATTGTATTATGACAGACCAGCTAGATCAATTGTCTCTATTATAATATGACAGACCAGCAAGATCTACTGTCTCTATTATAATATGACAGACCAGCTAGATCTACTGTCTCTATTATATTATGACAGACCAGCTAGATCTATTGTCTCAATATAATATGACATTATGACAGACCAGCTAGATCTACTATCTCTATTATATTATGACAGACCAGCTAGATCTATTGTCTCAATATAATATACATTATGACAGACCTGCTAGATCTAGTGTCTCTATTATATTATGACAGACCAGCTAAATCTACTGTCTCTATTATATTTTGACAGACCAGGTAGATCTACTGTCTCTATTATATTATGACAGTCCAGCTAGATCTACTGTCTCTATTATATTTTGACAGACAGGTAGATCTACTGTCCCTATTATACTATGACAGACCGGCTAGATCTAATGTCTCTATTATATTATGACAGACCAGCTAGATCTACTGTCTCTATTATATTATGACAGACCAGCTAGATCTACTGTCTCTATTATATTATGACAGACCAGCTAGATCTACTGTCTCTATTATTAAATGACAGACCAGGTAGATATACTGTCTCTATTATATTATGACAGACCAGCTAAATCTACTGTCTCTATTGTATTATGACAGACCAGCTAGATCTACTGTCTCTATTGTATTATGACAGACCAGCTAGATCTACTGTACTATTATATTATACAGACCAGCTAGATCTACTGTCTCTATTATATTATGACAGACCAGCTAGATCTACTGTCTCTATTATATTTTGACAGACCAGGTAGATCTACTGTCTCTATTATACTATGACAGACCAGCTAGATCTACTGTCTCTATTATATTATGACAGACCAGCTAGATCTACTGTCTCTATTATATTATGACAGACCAGCTAGATCTACTGTCTCTATTATATTATGACAGACCAGCTAGATCTACTGTCTCTATTATATTATGACAGACCAGCTAAATCTACTGTCTCTTCTGTATTATGACAGACCAGCTAGATCTACTGTCTCTATTATATTATGACAGACCAGGTAGATATACTGTCTCTATTATATTATGACAGACCAGGTCGATATACTGTCTCTATTATATTATGACAGAGCAGGTAGATATACCGACTCCATTATAAAATGACAGACCAGCTAGATCTATTCTCGCTATTGTATTATGACAGACCAGCTAGATCAATTGTCTCTATTATAATATGACAGACCAGCTAGATCTACTGTCTCTATTATAATATGACAGACCAGCTAGATCTACTGTCTCTATTATATTATGACAGACCAGCTAGATCTATTGTCTCAATTATAATATGACATTATGACAGACCAGCTAGATCTACTATCTCTATTATATTATGACAGACCAGCTAGATCTAGTGTCTCTATTATATTATGACAGACCAACTAAATCTACTGTCTCTATTATATTTTGACAGACCAGGTAGATCTACTGTCTCTATTATATTATGACAGACCAGCTAGATCTACTGTCTCTATTATATTTTGACAGACCAGGTAGATCTACTGTCCCTATTATACTATGACAGACCAGCTAGATCTAATGTCTCTGTTATATTATGACAGACCAGCTAGATCTACTGTCTCTATTATATTATGACAGACCAGCTAGATCTACTGTCTCTATTATATTATGACAGACCAGCTAGATCTACTGTCTCTATTATTAAATGACAGACCAGGTAGATATACTGTCTCTATTATATTATGACAGACCAGCTAAATCTACTGTCTCTATTGTATTATGACAGACCAGCTAGATCTACTGTCTCTATTGTATTATGACAGACCAGCTAGATCTACTGTGTCTATTATATTATAACAGACCAGCTAGATCTACTGTCTCTATTATATTATGACAGACCAGCTAGATCTACTGTCTCTATTATATTATGACAGACCAGCTAGATCTACTGTCTCTATTATATTATGACAGACCAGCTAGATCTACTGTCTCTATTATATTATCACAGACCAGCTAGATCTACTGTCTCTATTATATTATGACAGACCAGCTAGATCTACTGTCTCTATTATATTATGACAGACCAGCTAGATCTACTGTCTCTATTATATTATGACAGACCAGCTAGATCTACTGTCTCTTTGTATTATAACAGACCAGCTAGATCTACTGTCTCTATTATATTATAACAGACCAGCTAGATCTACTGTGTCTATTATATTATGACAGACCAGCTAGATCTACTGTCTCTATTATATTATGACAGACCAGCTAGATCTACTGTCTCTATTATATTATGACAGACCAGGTAGATCTACTGTCTCTATTATATTATGACAGACCAGCTAGATCTACTGTCTCTATTATATTTTGACAGACCAGGTAGATCTACTGTCCTCTATTATAAATGACAGACCAGCTAGATCTATGTCTCTATTATAATATGACAGACCAGCTAGATCTACTGTCTCTATTATATTATGAAAGACCAGCTTAAATCTACTGTCTCTATGTCTCTATTATAATATGACAGACCAGCTATATCTACTGTCTCTATTGTATTATGACAGACCAGCTAGATCTACTGTCTCTATTGTATTATCACAGACCAGCTAGATCTACTGTCTCTATTATATTATGACAGACCAGCTAGATCTACTGTCTCTATTGTATTATGACAGACCAGGTCGATATACTGTCTCTATTATATTATGAGAGACCAGGTAGATATACCGACTCCATTATAAAATGACAGACCAGCTAGATCTATTCTCGCTATTGTATTATGACAGACCAGCTAGATCAATTGTCTCTATTATAATATCACAGACCAGCTAGATCTACTGTCTCTATTATAATATGACAGACCGGCTAGATCTACTGTCTCTATTATAATATGACATTATGACAGACCAGCTAGATCTACTATCTCTATTATATTATGACAGACCAGCTAGATCTAGTGTCTCTATTATATTATGACAGACCAACTAAATCTACTGTCTCTATTATATTTTGACAGACCAGCTAGATCTACTGTCCCTATTATACTATGACAGACCAGCTAGATCTAATGTCTCTGTTATATTATGACAGACCAGCTAGATCTACTGTCTCTATTATATTATGACAGACCAGCTAGATCTACTGTCTCTATTATATTATGACAGACCAGCTAGATCTACAGTCTCTATTATTAAATGACAGACCAGGTAGATATACTGTCTCTATTATATTATGACAGACCAGCTAAATCTACTGTTTCTATTGTATTATGACAGACCAGCTAGATCTACTGTCTCTATTGTATTATGACAGACCAGCTAGATCTACTGTGTGTATTATATTATAACAGACCAGGTAGATCTACTGTCTCTATTATATTATGACAGACCAGCTAGATCTACTGTCTCTATTATATTTTGACAGACCAGGTAGATCTACTGTCCCTATTATACTATGACAGACCAGCTAGATCTACTGTCTCTATTATATTATGACAGACCAGCTAGATCTACTGTCTCTATTATATTATGACAGACCAGCTAGATCTACTGTCTCTATTATATTATAACAGACCAGCTAGATCTACTGTGTCTATTATATTATGACAGACCAGCTAGATCTACTGTCTCTTCTGTATTATGACAGACCAGGTCGATATACTGTCTCTATTATATTATGACAGACCAGCTAAATCTACTGTCTCTATGTCTCTATTATGGTATGACAGACCAGCTAAATCTACTGTCTCTATTGTATTATGACAGACCAGCTAGATCTACTGTCTCTATTATATTATGACAGACCAGCTAGATCTACTGTGTCTATTATATTATGACAGACCAGCTAGATCTACTGTCTATTTTATTATGACAGACCAGCTAGATCTACTGTCTCTATTGTATTATGACAGACCAGCTAGATCTACTGTCTCTATTATATTATGAGAGACCAGGTAGATACACCGACTCCATTATAAAATGACAGACCAGCTTGATCTATTCTCGCTATTGTATTATGACAGACCAGCTAGATCTACTGTCTCTATTATATTATGACAGACCAGCTAGATCTACTGTCTCTATTATAAAATGACAGACCAGGTAGATATACTGTCTCTATTATATTATGAAAGACCAGCTAAATCTACTGTCTCTATGTCTCTATTATGCTATGACAGACCAGCTAAATCTACTGTCTCTATTGTATTATGACAGACCAGCTAGATCTACTGTCTCTATTGTATTATCACAGACCAGCTAGATCTACTGTGTCTATTATATTATGACAGACCAGCTAGATCTACTGTCTCTTCTGTATTATGACAGACCAGGTCGATATACTGTCTCTATTATATTATGACAGACCAGGTCGATATACTGTCTCTATTATATTATGACAGACCAGGTAGATATACTGTCTCTATTATATTATGACAGACCAGCCAGATCTACTGTGTCTATTATATTATGACAGACCAGCTAGATCTACTGTCTATTATATTATGACAGACCAGCAAGATATACTGTCTATTTTATTATGACAGACCAGCTAGATCTACTGTCTCTATTGTATTATGACAGACCAGCTAGATCTACTGTCTCTATTATATTATGAGAGACCAGGTAGATATACTGACTCCATTATAAAATGACAGACCAGTTAGATATATTCTCGTTATTGTATTTTGACAGACCAGCAAGATCAATTGTCTCTATTATAATATGACAGACCAGCTAGATGTACTGTCTCTATTATAATATGACAGACCGGCTAGATCTACTGTCTCTATTATATTATGACAGACCAGCTAGATCTATTGTCTCAATTATAATATGACATTATGACAGACCAGCTAGATCTACTGTCTCTATTGTATTATGACAGACCAGCTAGATCTACTGTCTCTATTATATTATGAGAGACCAGGTAGATATACCGACTCCATTATAAAATGACAGACCATCTAGATCTATTCTCGCTATTGTATTATGACAGACGAGCTAGATCAATTGTCTCTATTATAATATGACAGACCAGCTAGATCTACTGTCTCTATTACAAAATGACAGACCAGGTAGATATACTGTCTCTATTATATTATGAAAGACCAGCTAAATCTACTGTCTCTATGTCTCTATTATGCTATGACAGACCAGCTAAATCTACTGTCTCTATTGTATTATGACAGACCAGCTAGATCTACTGTCTCTATTGTATTATCACAGACCAGCTAGATCTACTGTGTCTATTATATTATGACAGACCAGCTAGATCTACTGTCTCTTCTGTATTATGACAGACCAGGTCGATATACTGTCTCTATTATATTATGACAGACCAGGTCGATATACTGTCTCTATTATATTATGACAGACCAGGTAGATATACTGTCTCTATTATATTATGACAGACCAGCCAGATCTACTGTGTCTATTATATTATGACAGACCAGCTAGATCTACTGTCTATTATATTATGACAGACCAGCTAGATATACTGTCTATTTTATTATGACAGACCAGCTAGATCTACTGTCTCTATTGTATTATGACAGACCAGCTAGATCTACTGTCTCTATTATATTATGAGAGACCAGGTAGATATACCGACTCCATTATAAAATGACAGACCAGCTAGATCTATTCTCGCTATTGTATTATGACAGACCGGCAAGATCAATTGTCTCTATTATAATATGACAGACCAGCTAGATCTACTGTCTCTATTATAATATGACAGACCGGCTAGATCTACTGTCTCTATTATATTATGACAGACCAGCTAGATCTATTGTCTCAATTATAATATGACATTATGACAGACCAGCTAGATCTAATGTCTCTATTGTATTATGACAGACCAGCTAGATCTACTGTCTCTATTATATTATGACAGACCAGCTAGATCTATTGTCTCAATTATAATATGACATTATGACAGACCAGCTAGATCTACTGTCTCTATTGTATTATGACAGACCAGCTAGATCTAGTGTCTCTATTATATTATGACAGACCAACTAAATCTACTGTCTCTATTATATTTTGACAGACCAGGTAGATCTACTGTCTCTATTATATTATGACAGACCAGCTAGATCTACTGTCTCTATTATAAAATGACAGACCAGCTAGATCTACTGTGTCTATTATATTATGACAGACCAGCTAGATCTACTTTCTCTTCTGTATTATGACAGACCAGGTCGATATACTGTCTCTATTATATTATGACAGACCAGCTAAATCTACTGTCTCTATTGTATTATGACAGACCAGCTAGATCTACTGTCTCTATTGTATTATGACAGACCAGCTAGATCTACTGTGTCTATTATATTATGACAGACCAGCTAGATCTACTTTCTCTTCTGTATTATGACAGACCAGGTCGATATACTGTCTCTATTATATTATGACAGACCAGCTAGATCTACTGTCTATTATATTATGACAGACCAGCTAGATCTACTGTCTATTTCATTATGACAGACCAGCTAGATCTACTGTCTCTATTGTATTATGACAGACCAGCTAGATCTACTGTCTCTATTATATTATGAGAGACCAGGTAGATATACCGACTCCATTATAAAATGACAGACCAGCTAGATCTATTCTCGCTATTGTATTATGACAGACCAGCTAGATCAATTGTCTCTATTATAATATGACAGACCAGCTAGATCTACTGTCTCTATTATATTATGACAGACCAGCTAGATCTATTGTCTCTATTATAATATGACATTATGACAGACCAGCTAGATCTACTGTCTCTATTGTATTATGACAGACCAGCTAGATCTACTATCTCTATTGTATTATGACAGACCAGCTAGATTTACTGTCTGTATTATATTTTGACAGACCAGGTAGATCTACTGTCCCTATTATACTATGACAGACCAGCTAGATCTACTGTCTCTATTATATTATGACAGACCAGCTAGATCTACTGTCTCTATTATATTATGACAGACCAGCTAGATCTACTGTCTCTATTATAAAATGACAGACCAGGTAGATATACTGTCTCTAATATATTATAACAGACCAGCTAGATCTACTGTCTATTATATTATGACAGACCAGCTAGATATTCTGTCTATTTTATTATGACAGACCAGCTAGATCTACTGTCTCTATTGTATTATGACAGACCAGCTAGATCTACTGTCTCTATTATATTATGAGAGACCAAGTAGATATACCGACTCCATTATAAAATGACAGACCAGCTAGATCTATTCTCGCTGTTGTATTATGACAGACCAGCTAGATCAATTGTCTCTATTATAATATGACAGACCAGCTAGATCTATTGTCTCTATTATAATATGACAGACCGGCTAGATCTACTGTCTCTATTATATTATAACAGACCAGGTAGATCTACTGTCTCTATTATATTATGACAGACCAGCTAGATCTACTGTCTCTATTATATTATGACAGACCAGCTAGATCTACTGTCCCTATTATACTATGACAGACCAGCTAGATCTACTGTCTCTATTATATTATGACAGACCAGCTAGATCTACTGTCTCTATTATATTATGACAGACCAGCTAGATCTACTGTCTCTATTATATTATAACAGACCAGCTAGATCTACTGTGTCTATTATATTATGACAGACCAGCTAGATCTACTGTATCTTCTGTATTATGACAGACCAGGTCGATATACTGTCTCTATTATATTATGAAAGACCAGCTAAATCTACTGTCTCTATGTCTCTATTATGCTATGACAGACCAGCTAAATCTACTGTCTCTATTGTATTATGACAGACCAGCTAGATCTACTGTGTCTATTATATTATGACAGACCAGCTAGATCTACTGTCTATTATATTATGACAGACCAGCTAGATCTACTGTCTATTTCATTATGACAGACCAGCTAGATCTACTGTCTCTATTGTATTATGACAGACCAGCTAGATCTACTGTCTCTATTATATTATGAGAGACCAGGTAGATATACCGACTCCATTATAAAATGACAGACCATCTAGATCTATTCTCGCTATTGTATTATGACAGACGAGCTAGATCAATTGTCTCTATTATAATATGACAGACCAGCTAGATCTACTGTCTCTATTATAAAATGACAGACCAGGTAGATATACTGTCTCTATTATATTATGAAAGACCAGCTAAATCTACTGTCTCTATGTCTCTATTATGCTATGACAGACCAGCTAAATCTACTGTCTCTATTGTATTATGACAGACCAGCTAGATCTACTGTCTCTATTGTATTATCACAGACCAGCTAGATCTACTGTGTCTATTATATTATGACAGACCAGCTAGATCTACTGTCTCTTCTGTATTATGACAGACCAGGTAGATCTACTGTCTCTATTATATTATGACAGACCAGCTAGATATATTCTCGCTATTGTATTATGACAGACCAGCTAGATCTACTGTCTCTATTATATTATAACAGACCAGCTAGATCTACTGTGTCTATTATATTATGACAGACCAGCTAGATCTACTGCCGCTTCTGTATTATGACAGACCAGGTCGAGCCGAGCGGAAATGGAGGAAAACTCGCCTCCCTGCGGACCTGGCATCCTTTCACTCCCTCCTCTCTACATTTTCCTCCTCTGTCTCTGCTGCTAAAGCCACTTTCTACCATTCTAAATTCCAAGCATCTGCCTCTAACCCTAGGAAGCTCTTTGCCACCTTCTCCTCCCTCCTGAATCCTCCCCCCCCCCCTCCCTCCTCCCTCTCTGCAGATGACTTCGTCAACCATTTTGAAAAGAAGGTCGATGACATCCGATCCTCGTTTGCTAAGTCAAACGACACCGCTGGTTCTGCTCACTGCCCTACCCTATGCTCTGACCTCTTTCTCCCCTCTCTCTCCAGATGAAATCTCGCGTCTTGTGACGACCGGCCGCCCAACAACCTGCCCGCTTGACCCTATCCCCTCCTCTCTTCTCCAGACCATTTCCGGAGACCTTCTCCCTTACCTTACCTCGCTCATCAACTCATCCCTGACCGCTGGCTACGTCCCTCCCGTCTTCAAGAGAGCGAGAGTTGCACCCCTTCTGAAAAAACCTACACTCGATCCCTCCGATGTCAACAACTACAGACCAGTATCCCTTCTCTCTTTTCTCTCCAAAACTCTTGAGCGTGCCGTCCTTGGCCAGCTCTACCGCTATCTCTCTCAGAATGACCTTCTTGATCCAAATCAGTCAGGTTTCAAGACTAGTCATTCAACTGAGACTGCTCTTCTCTGTATCACGGAGCGCTCCGCACTGCTAAAGCTAACTCTCTCTCCTCTGCTCTCATCCTTCTAGACCTATCGGCTGCCTTCGATACTGTGAACCATCAGATCCTCCTCTCCACCCTCTCCGAGTTGGGCATCTCCGGCGCGGCCCACGCTTGGATTGCGTCCTACCTGACAGGTCGCTCCTACCAGGTGGCGTGGCGAGAATCTGTCTCCTCACCACGCGCTCTCACCACTGGTGTCCCCCAGGGCTCTGTTCTAGGCCCTCTCTTATTCTCGCTATACACCAAGTCACTTGGCTCTGTCATAACCTCACATGGTCTCTCCTATCATTGCTATGCAGACGACACACAATTAATCTTCTCCTTTCCCCTTCTGATGACCAGGTGGCGAATCGCATCTCTGCATGTCTGGCAGACATATCAGTGTGGATGACGGATCACCACCTCAAGCTGAACCTCAGCAAGACGGAGCTCCTCTTCCTCCCGGGGAAGGACTGCCCGTTCCATGATCTCGCCATCACGGTTGACAACTCCATTGTGTCCTCCTCCCAGAGCGCTAAGAACCTTGGCGTGATCCTGGACAACACCCTGACGTTCTCAACTAACATCAAGGCGGTGTCCCGTTCCTGTAGGTTCATGCTCTACAACATCCGCAGAGTACGACCCTGCCTCACACAGGAAGCGGGCGCAGGTCTAATCCAGGCACTTGTCATCTCCGTCTTGATTACTGCAACTCGCTGTTGGCTGGGCTCCCTGCCTGTGCCATTAAACCCCTACAACTCATCCAGAACGCCGCAGCCCGTCTGGTGTTCAACCTTCCCAAGTTCTCTCACGTCACCCGCTCCTCCGCTCTCTCCACTGGCTTCCAGTTGAAGCTCGCATCCGCTACAAGACCATGGTGCTCGCCTACGGGCTGTGAGGGAACGGCACCTCAGTACCTCCAGGCTCTGATCAGGCCCTACACCCAAACAAGGGCACTGCGTTCATCCACCTCTGGCCTGCTCGCCTCCCTACCACTGAGGAAGTACAGTTCCCGCTCAGCCCAGTCAAAACTGTTCGCTGCTCTGGCCCCCAATGGTGGAACAAACTCCCTCACGACGCCAGGACAGCGGGAGTCAATCACCACCTTCCGGAGACACCTGAACCCCACCTCTTCAAGGAATACCTAGGATAGGGTAAGTAAGGGTAAGTAATCCTTCTCACCCCCTTCTCCCCCAACAAGATTTAGATGCAAGTGGCTGTTCCACTGGTTGTCATAAGGTGTATGCACCAATTTGTAAGTCGCTCTGGATAAGAGCGTCTGCTAAATGACTTAAATGTAAATGTAAATATACTGTCTATTTTATTATGACAGACCAGCTAGATCTACTGTCTCTATTGTATTATGACAGACCAGCTAGATCTACTGTCTCTATTATATTATGAGAGACCAGGTAGATATACCGACTCCATTATAAAATGACAGACCAGCTAGATCTATTCTCGCTATTGTATTATGACAGACCAGCAAGATCAATTGTCTCTATTATAATATGACAGACCAGCTAGATCTACTGTCTCTATTATAATATGACAGACCGCTAGATCTACTGTCTCTATTATATTATGACAGACCAGCTAGATCTATTGTCTCAATTATAATATGACATTATGACAGACCAGCTGATCTACTATCTCTATTATATTATGACAGACCAGCTAGATCTAGTGTCTCTATTATATTATGACAGACCAACTAGATCTATTGTCTCAATTATAATATGACATTATGACAGACCAGGTAGATCTACTGTCTCTATTGTATTATGACAGACCAGCTAGATCTAGTGTCTCTATTATATTATGACAGACCAACTAAATCTACTGTCTCTATTATATTTTGACAGACCAGGTAGATCTACTGTCTCTATTATATTATGACAGACCAGCTAGATCGACTGTCTCTATTATAAAATGACAGACCAGCTAGATCTACTGTGTCTATTATATTATGACAGACCAGCTAGATCTACTTTCTCTTCTGTATTATGACAGACCAGGTCGATATACTGTCTCTATTATATTATGACAGACCAGCTAAATCTACTGTCTATTGTATTATGACAGACCAGCTAGATCTACTGTCTCTATTGTATTATGACAGACCAGCTAGATCTACTGTCTCTATTGTATTATAACAGACCAGCTAGATCTACTGTGTCTATTATATTATGACAGACCAGCTAGATCTACTTTCTCTTCTGTATTATGACAGACCAGGTCGATATACTGTCTCTATTATATTATGACAGACCAGCTAGATCTACTGTCTATTATATTATGACAGACCAGCTAGATCTACTGTCTATTTCATTATGACAGACCAGCTAGATCTACTGTCTCTATTGTATTATGACAGACCAGCTAGATCTACTGTCTCTTCTGTATTATGAGAGACCAGGTAGATATATACCGACTCCATTATAAAATGACAGACCAGCTAGATCTATTCTCGCTATTGTATTATGACAGACGAGCTAGATAATTGTCTCTATTATATTATGACAGACCAGCTAGATCTACTGTCTCTATTATAATATGACAGACCGAACTAGATCTACTGTCTCTATTATATTATGACAGACCAGCTAGATCTATTGTCTCTATTATAATATGACATTATGACAGACCAGCTAGATCTACTGCTCTATACGTATTATGACAGACCAGCTAGATCTACTATCTCTATTGTATTATGACAGACCAGCTAGATCTACTGTCGTATTGCTATTTTGACAGACCAGGTAGATCTACTGTCCCTATTATACTATGACAGACCAGCTAGATCTACTGTCTCTATTATATTATGACAGACCAGCTAGATCTACTGTCTCTATTATATTATGACAGACCAGCTAGATCTACTGTCTCTATTATAAAATGACAGACCAGGTAGATATACTGTCTCTAATATATTATAACAGACCAGCTAGATCTACTGTCTATTATATTATAACAGACCAGCTAGATCTACTGTCTATTATAATATGACAGACCGGCTAGATCTACTGTCTCTATTATATTTTGACAGACCAGGTAGATCTACTGTCTCTATTATATTATGACAGACCAGCTAGATCTAGTGTCTCTATTATAATATGACAGACCAGCTAGATCTATTGTCTCTATTATAATATGACAGACCGGCTGAATCTACTGTCTCTATTATATTTTAACAGACCAGGTAGATCTACTGTCTCTTCTGTTATGACAGACCAGCTAGATCTACTGTCTCTATTATATTATGATT
>NW_026287711.1:0-81635 GCF_023373465.1 Oncorhynchus keta | reverse complement strand
TACCCTCCCATCCCAGTACAGTACCTCCCATCCCAATACAGTACCCTCCCATCCCAATACAGTACCATCCCATCCCAATACAGTACCCTCCCATCCCAATACAGTACCCTCCCCATCCCAATACAGTACCCTCCCCATCCCAATACAGTACCATCTCAATACAGTACTTCTCCCATCCCAATACAGTACCCTCCCATCCCAATACAGTACCTTCCCATCCCAATACAGTACCCTCCCATCCCAGTACAGTACCTCCCATCCCAATACAGTACCCTCCCATCCCAATCTCAAAACAGTACCCTCCCTATCCTAATACAGTACCCCTCCCATCCCAATACAGTACCCTCCCCATCCCAATACAGTACCCTCCCATCCCAGTACAGTACCCTCCCATCCCAAAACAGTACCCTCCCATCCCAATACAGTACCCTCCCATCCCCAAAACAGTACCCTCCCCATCCCAATACAGTACCTCTCCCATCCCATCCTAATACAGTACCCTCCCCATCCAATACAGTACCCTCCCATCCCAATACAGTACCCTCCCATCCCAATACAGTACCTCCCATCCCAATACAGTACCCTCCCATCCCAATACAGTACCTCCCATCCCAATACAGTACCCCTCCCATCCCAATACAGTACCCTCCATCCCAATACAGTACCCTCCCATCCCAATACAGTACCCTCCATCCCAATACAGTACCCTCCCATCCCAATACAGTACCCTCCCATCCCAATACAGTACCCTCCCATCCCAATACAGTACCCTCCTCTATCCCAATACAGTACCCTCCCATCCCAAAACAGTACCCTCCATCCCAATACAGTACCCTCCCATCCCAATACAGTACCCTCCCATCCCAATACAGTACCCTCCCATCCCAATACAGTACCCTCCCATCCCAATACAGTACCCCAGTCCCATCCCAATACAGTACCCTCCCATCCCAATACAGTACCCTCCCATCCCAATACAGTACCCTCAGTACCCTCCCATCCCAATACAGTACCCTACCCTCCCATCCCAATACAGTACCCTCCCATCCCAATACAGTACCCTCCCATCCCAATACAGTACCCTCCCATCCCAATACAGTACCCTCCCATCCCAATACAGTACCCTCCATCCCAATACAGTACCCTCCCATCCCAATACAGTACCCTCCCATCCCAATACAGTACCCTCCCATCCCAATACAGTACCCTCCCATCCCAATACAGTACCCTCCCATCCCAATACAGTACCCTCCCATCCCAATACAGTACCCTCCCATCCCAATACAGTACCCTCCCATCCCAATACAGTACCCTCCCATCCCAATACAGTACCCTCCCATCCCAAAACAGTACCCTCCCATCCCAGTACAGTACCCTCCCATCCCAATACAGTACCCTCCCCATCCCAATACAGTACCCTCCCATCCCAATACAGTACCCTCCCCATCCCAATACAGTACCCTCCTATCCCAATACAGTACCCTCCCATCCCAATACAGTACCCTCCCATCCCAATACAGTACCCTCCCATCCCAATACAGTACCCTCCCATCCCAATACAGTACCCTCCTCCCATCCCAATACAGTACCCTCCCATCCCAATACAGTACCCTCCCATCCCAATACAGTACCCTCCCATCCCAATACAGTACCCTCCCATCCCAATCCCAATACAGTACCCTCCCATCCCAATACAGTACCCTCCCATCCCAATACAGTACCCCTCCCCATCCCAATACAGTACCCTCCCATCCCAATACAGTACCCTCCCATCCCAATACAGTACCCTCCCATCCCAATACAGTACCCTCCCTATCCCAATACAGTACCCCTCCCATCCCAATACAGTACCCTCCCATCCCAATACAGTACCCTCCCATCCCAATACAGTACCCTCCCATCCCAATACAGTACCCCCATCCCATCCCAATACAGTACCCTCCCCATCCCAATACAGTACCCTCCCTCCTATCCCATCCCAATACAGTACCCCTCCCATCCCAATACAGTACCCTCCCCATCCCAATACAGTACCCTCCCATCCCAATACAGTACCCTCCCCATCCCAATACAGTACCCTCCCATCCCAATACAGTACCCTCCCATCCCAATACAGTACCCTCCCATCCCAATACAGTACCCTCCCATCCCAATACAGTACCCTCCCATCCCAATACAGTACCCTCCCATCCCAATACAGTACCCTCCCATCCCAATACAGTACCCTCCCATCCCAATACAGTACCCTCCCATCCCAAATACAGTACCCTCCCATCCCAATACAGTACCCTCCCATCCCAATACAGTACCCTCCTCATCCCAATACAGTACCCTCCCATCCCAATACAGTACCCTCCCATCCCAATAAGTACCCTCCCATCCCAAGACAGTACCCTCCCATCCCAGAAACAGTACCCTCCCATCCCAATACAGTACCCTCAGGTTCCTCCCAAGAAAAGGTTGTTGTAGTAATGTTCTGTGAGGTGGGTACGTGACCCAATGGAGTACGTCCCAACCCAATACAGTAGCCCTGGCTGCCCAATACAGTACCCTCCCATCCATCCCAATACAGTTCAACAGTACCCTCCCATCCCAATACAGTAGGAGCCCAGACAGTACCCCTCCCATCCCAATACAGTACTGGCTTCATTCTACTGCACTCCCAAACAGTTCCCATCCCAACATGGCTTCCAAAGCACAGTCAGACACATGAAGCCCTCAAATACAGTACCCTCCCATCCCAATACAGTTATCCCAACATCCCTCCCATCCCAATACAGTACCCTATAATCCCAGTACAGTCCCCTCCATCCCAATACACACTGTAGATGTTCCCATCAGAATACAGACGTACCCTCCCAAAGGTTATAATTTCCAATACAGCAGGTTCCTCCCATCCCATGTTATAACAGTCACGTCAACAACCCATGGCTGCCATAACATCAGTCACCCTCAACCATCCCAGTAATGTTAGCCCAACTACTCAGTCATCCATTCACTACAACTGTTATAACATCAGCATCCAAAGCACAGTCAGACACATGAAGCCTTACAAATTACACTATAATGTTATAACATCAGTCAATACACAATACACTATAATGTTATAACATCAGTCAATACACTATAATGTTATAACATCAGTCAATACAAATATAACATTAGTAAATCAGTCAATACACTATAATGTTATAACATCAGTCAATACACATTACACTATAATGTTATAACATCAGTCAATACACTATAATGTTATAACATCAGTCAATACACAATACACTATAATGTTATAACATCAGTCAATACACAATACACTATAATGTTATAACATCAGTCAATACACATTACACTATAATGTTATAACATCAGTCAATACACATTACACTATAATGTTATAACATCAGTCAATACAATAATGTTATAACATCAGTCAATACACTATAATGTTATAACATCAGTCAATACACATTACACTATAATGTTATAACATCAGTCAATACACTATAATGTTATAACATCAGTCAATACACTATAATGTTATAACATCAGTCAATACACAATACACTATAATGTTATAACATCAGTCAATACACATTACACTATAATGTTATAACATCAGTCAATACAAATTACACTATAATGTTATAACATCAGTCAAATACACTATAATGTTATAACATCAGTCAATACACTATAATGTTATAACATCAGTCAATACACTATAATGTTATAACATCAGTCAATACACTATAATGTTATAACATCAGTCAATACACTATAATGTTATAACATCAGTCAATACACATTACACTATAATGTTATAACATCAGTCAATACACTATAATGTTATAACATCAGTCAATACACAATACACTATAATGTTATAACATCAGTCAATACACTATAATGTTATAACATCAGTCAATACACTATAATGTTATAACATCAGTCAATACACTATAATGTTATAACATCAGTCAATACACTATAATGTCATAACATCAGTCAATACACTATAATGTTATAACATCAGTCAATACACTATAATGTTATAACATCAGTCAATACACATTAATCTATAATGTTATAACATCAGTCAACACACTATATATGTTATAACATCAGTCAACACACTATAATGTTATAACATCAGTCAATACACATTACAGTATAATGTTTAACATGTCAGTCAATACACTTCACAGTATAATGTTTTAACATCAGTCAACACACTCACAGTATAATGTTTAACATCAGTCAACACACTCACAGTATAATGTTTAACATCAGTCAATACACTCACAGTATAATGTTTTAATGTCAGTCAACACACTATAATGTTATAACATGTCAGTCAACACACTACAGTATAATGTTTAACATCAGTCAACACACTCACAGTTATAACATCAGTCAATACACTATAATGTCATAACATCAGTCAATACACTATACAGTATAATGTTTCCCTGTCAGTCAACACACTCACAGTATAATGTTTTAATGTCAGTCAACACACTCACAGTATAATGTTTTCATGTCAGTCAACACACAGTATAATGTTTCCATGTCAGTCAACACACTCACAGTATAATGTTTCCATATCAGTCAACACACTCACAGTCTAATGTTTTCATGTCAGTCAACACACTCACAGTATAATGTTTCCATGTCAGTCAACACACTCACAGTATAATGTTTCCCTGTCAGTCAACACACTCACAGTATAATGTTTTAATGTCAGTCAACACACTCACAGTATAATGTTTCCATGTCAGTCAACACACTCACAGTATAATGTTTCCATGTCAGTCAACACACTCACAGTATAATGTTTCCATGTCAGTCAACACACTCACAGTATAATGTTTTCATGTCAGTCAACACACTCACAGTATAATGTTTCCATGTCAGTCAACACACTCACAGTATAATGTTTTAATGTCAGTCAACACACTCACAGTATAATGTTTTCATGTCAGTCAACACACTCACAATATAATGTTTCCCTGTCAGTCAACACACTCACAGTATAATGTTTTAATGTCAGTCAACACACTCACAGTATAATGTTTCCCTGTCAGTCAACACACTCACATTATAATGTTTTAATGTCAGTCAACACACTCACAGTATAATCTTTCCCTTTCAGTCAACACACTCACAGTATAATGTT
The DNA here is from genome assembly GCF_023373465.1 of Oncorhynchus keta. Classification (NCBI taxonomy): domain Eukaryota; kingdom Metazoa; phylum Chordata; class Actinopteri; order Salmoniformes; family Salmonidae; genus Oncorhynchus; species Oncorhynchus keta. The sequence continues at coordinate 76,459 of NW_026287711.1, read as the reverse complement.
TCCATGTCAGTCAACACACTCACAGTATAATGTTTTAATGTCAGTCAACACACTCACAGTATAATGTTTTAATGTCAGTCAACACACTCACAGTATAATGTTTCCATGTCAGTCAACACACTCACAGTATAATGTTTCCATGTCAGTCAACACACTCACAGTATAATGTTTCCATGTCAGTCAACACACTCACAGTATAATGTTTCCATGTCAGTCAACACACTCACAGTATAATGTTTCCATGTCAGTCAACACACTCACAGTATAATGTTTCCCTGTCAGTCAACACACTCACAGTATAATGTTTCCATGTCAGTCAACACACTCACAGTATAATGTTTCCATGTCAGTCAACACACTCACAGTTTAATGTTTCCATGTCAGTCAACACACTCACAGTATAATGTTTTAATGTCAGTCAACACACTCACAGTATAATGTTTTCATGTCAGTCAACACACTCACAGTATAATGTTTCCATGTCAGTCAACACACTCACAGTATAATGTTTCCATGTCAGTCAACACACTCACAGTATAATGTTTCCATGTCAGTCAACACACTCACAGTATAATGTTTCCATGTCAGTCAACACACTCACAGTATAATGTTTTCCTGTCAGTCAACACACTCACAGTATAATGTTTCCATGTCAGTCAACACACTCACAGTATAATGTTTCCATGTCAGTCAACACACTCACAGTATAATGTTTCCATGTCAGTCAACACACTCACAGTATAATGTTTCCATGTCAGTCAACACACTCACAGTATAATGTTTTCATGTCAGTCAACACACTCACAGTATAATGTTTCCATGTCAGTCAACACACTCACAGTATAATGTTTTAATGTCAGTCAACACACTCACAGTATAATGTTTCCATGGCAGTCAATGTCATTGTGTAAAGCAAAAGACAAAGTTCTGCATTATGGACATAAGAATATTGAATGAAGCTCTGACGCCTGTCGTGGTTCTGATAATGTTTATGAACAGTTTAAAACAGTGTCTGTCTCACCTCTCTCCTCTCCCAGCCTTCATGTGTCCAGACCGACTGCGTTACCAGGCCTGTCTGTCTACCTGTACAGCCCAGTCCTGCTCCAACCACGACTTTGACCACGACCCTGAGCAGTGTACAGGCCTGACAGAGGGATGTGTTTGTCCTGAGGGCACTCTGCTCCATCGACCCTACTCTGCCCTCTGCATCCCCCCTGAGAAGTGTGGTAAGCCTTCACTGATCAACCCTCTGCCATCACACACACAATCAAATGAACACTGGTCAACATTCTTATGATACAAAACACCCGGTATGGTATGGTCTGGTCTGGTCTGGTCTGGTCTGGTCCGGTCCAGTCTAGTCTAGTCTAGTCTAGTCTAGTCTAGTCTGGTCTGGTCTGGTCTGGTCTGGTCTGGTCTGGTCCGGTCCAGTCTAGTCTAGTCTAGTCTAGTCTGGTCTGGTCTGGTCTGGTCTGGTCTGGTCTGGTCTGGTCTGGCCTGGCCTAGTCTAGTCTAGTCTAGTCTAGTCTGGTCTGGTCTGGTCCAGTCTAGTCTAGTCTAGTCTAGTCTGGTCTGGTCCGGTCTAGTCTGGTCTTTAGTGGAATACACTTACTGTAAGTCACACTGAGTAAGAACATCTGAGTAATGCATCTTACACTTCCGTACATGTTTTATCTGTGTGTGTGTGTCTCCCAGCCTGTACGGACAGTTCGGGTGTACCCCGTGCTCCTGGCGAGGTGTGGAAGGCGTCTAAAGATGGCTGCTGTATGTATCGCTGTGACAACGACAGTATCGTTCCCGTGGAGTATAACTGCTCTGCCGTGTCTCAGCCGCTCTGCCGCAGGGCCGGGGAAGTGGTCATCGGTCTGGCAGACGACACCTCCTGCTGCCCACAGAGAGCCTGCGGTAAAGAAACTAGCACATTACTACAGTACACTGGGAACATTCAAGTTGGTTTATTAACCTAAAACTTAGTGGGTTAAACCAAATTACTTAAACCAGTGGTGGAAAATGTACTCGATTTAAATACTTGAGTAAAAGTAAAGATACCTTTAATAGTATTAAAAAAAAAGTCACCCAGTAAAATACTACTTCAGTAAAAGTCTAAAAGTATTTGGTTTTAAATATACTTAAATATCAAAAGTAAATGTAGGTGCTAAAATATGCTTAAGTATCAAAAGCAAAAGTAAAAGTATGAATAATTTAAAATTCCTTATATTAAGCAAACCAGACGGCACAATTTGAATGTTTATTTTGTTATTTGACGACTAGCCAGGGTTTACACTCCGACCCTCAGACATCATCTCCGACCCTCAGACATCATCTCCGACCCTCAGACATCATCTCCGACCCTCAGACATCACCTCCGACCCTCAGACATCACCTCCGACCCTCAGACATCATCTCCGACCCTCAGACATCACCTCCGACCCTCAGACATCATCTCCGACCCTCAGACATAATTTAAAAACAAAGCATTTGTGTTTAGTGAGTCCCTCAGATCAGAGGCAGTAGGGATGACCTTTATAAGTGTGCGAATTGGACCATTTTCTGTCCTGCTAAGCGTTCAAAATATAACGTATACTTTTGGATGTCGGGGAAAATGTATGGAGTAAAAAAGTCCATCATTTTCCATAGGAAAGTATATATTTTTTATTTAACTAGGCAAGTCTGTTAAGAACAAATTCTTATTTACAATGACGGCCTACACCGGTCAAACCTGGGTCAAACCTGGGCCAAACCTGGGTCAAACCTGGGCCAAACCTGGGTCAAACCTGGGTCAAACCTGGGCCAAACCTGGGTCAAACCTGGGTCAAACCTGGGCCAAACCTGGGCCAAACCTGGGCCAAACCAGGGTCAAACCAGGGTCAAACCTGGGTCAAACCTGGGTCAAACCTGGGTCAAACCTGGGCCAAACCTGGGCCAAACCTGGGCCAAACCAGGGTCAAACCTGGGTCAATTGTACGCCGTCCTATGGGACTTCCAATTACGGCCGGTTGTGATACAGCCTGGATTCAAACCGGGGTGTCTGTAATGAGATGCAGTGCCTTAGACAGCCCCCCCACTCAGGAGCCAAAGTAAAAGTTGTAAAAAATATGAATAATAAAGCTAAGTACAGATAACCCCCAAAAAAACAACTTAAGTAGTACTTTAAAGTATTTTTTACTTAAGTACTTTACACCAATGGCTTGAACCAACTTAGCAAAGTCAGCTGCTGTCCTATGAAAGCCTGCTGTAACACTCTGTCACAAGTGGACCACTACTCAAAAATAATGAATCCGATGGCCCTGAAAACAATTGTGAAGGAACTTTAAAGAGTTGAGAGCTCAACTCAATGTCAACAGGAACTTGAGTTCCACTTGAACAATTTAGGAACGATGTTTAGGCGGCCATTATGTATTGTGATTGGTTTGTATTGATCTGATTCTGTCTGTCTGTCTGTCTGTCTGTCTGTCTGTCTGTCTGTCTCTCTGTCTCTCTGTCTCTCTGTCTCTCTGTCTGTCATCCAGTTTGTAACCAGACCCTGTGTGACATCTTCCCCCGGAGTGTCAGTATGTCTGGTGTCTTACTTCAGAGAGGACTCCTGCTGTCCAGACTACGTCTGTGGTGAGGGGGCTTCTCTTCTGTATAATCACTACCACTAGGCCATATGATGATACTAAGCTATATTATGATACTAGGCTACATGATGATACCAGGCTATATGATGATACTATTCTATATGATGATACTAGGCTATATGATGATACTAGGCTATATGATGATACTATTCTATATGATGATACTAGGCTATATGATGATACTAGACTATATAATGATACAATTATATATATGATGATACTAGGATATATGATGATAACAGGCTACATTATGATACTATTCTATATGATGATACTAGGCTATATGTCATCCAGTTTGATGATACTAGATATGATGATAACCTGATGATGATGATACTATTCTATCTTGATACTAGGCCCAGGCTATGTGAGTGTCTATATGGAGAGAATGATGATGGTGATGATACTACTATGATGATACTATTCTATATGATGATACTAGGCTATATGATGATCCAGACTACATCTGATGGCTATATGGGGCTTTCTATATGATGATACTAGGCTATATGACTAGGCCATATGATGATACAATTATATATATGATGATACTAGGCTATATGATGATAACAGGATATATGATGATACTATTCTATATGATGATACTATTCTATATGATGATACTATTCTATATGATGATACTAGGCTATATGATGATACCAGGCTATTGATGATACTATTCTATATGATGATACTACTATTGTGAAAGTGGCTATTCCATGATGATACTATTCTAAGGTGATACTAGGCTATATGATGATACTATTCGATAGATGATACTATTCTATAAGATGCGTCTATATGCTATTCTATGATGAAATGTAATGTACTATTCTAATGATACTAATGATGATACTAGGCTATATGATGATACTAGACTATATGATGATACAATTATATATATGATGATACTATTCTATATGATGATACTAGATATATGATGATACAGGCTATTCTATGATGATGCCAGGCTACATGATGATACTATTCTATATGATGATACTATTCTATGTGATGATACTAGGCTATATGATGATACCAGGCTATATGATGATACTATTCTATATGATGATACCAGGCTATATGATGATACCAGACTATATGATGATACTATTCTATATGATGATACCAGACTATATGATGATACCAGGCTATATGATGATACTATTCTATATGATGATACCAGGCTATATGATGATACTATTCTATATGATGATACTATTCTATATGATGATACTAGGCTATATGATGATACTATTCTATATGATGATACCAGGCTATATGATGATACCAGGCTATATGATGATACTAGGCTATATGATGATACCAGGCTATATGATGATACTATTCTATATGATGATACTATTCTATATGATGATACCAGGCTATATGATGATACTATTCTATATGATGATACTAGGCTATATGATGATACTATTCTATATAATGATACCAGGCTATATGATGATACTATATGATGATACTATATGATGATACTAGATGATACTATTCTATGATGATACCTAGATGATACTAGACTATATGATGATACCAGACTATATGATGATACTATTCTATGTGATGATACTATTCTATATGATGATACTAGGCTATATGATGATACTAGACTATATAATGATACAATTATATATATGATGATACTAGGATATATAATGATAACAGGCTACATGATGATACTAGGTTATATGATGATACTAGACTATATAATGATACAATTAGATATACTGATACTATTCTATATGATGATTCCAGGCTATATGATGATACTAGGCTATATGATGATATCAGACTATATGATGATACCAGGCTATGTGATGATACTATTCTATATGATGATACTAGGCTATGTGATGATACTATTCTATATGATGATACTAGGCTATGTGATGATACTATTCTATATGATGATACTAGGCTATGTGATGATACTATTCTATATGATGATACTAGGCTATATGATGATACTATTCTATATGATGATACTAGGCTATATGATGATACTATTCTACATGATGATACTATTCTATATGATGATACTATTCTATATGATGATACTATATGATGATACCAGGCTATATGATGATACCAGACTATATGATGATACTATTCTATATGATGATACTATTCTATATGATGATACTATTCTATATGATGATACCAGACTATATGATGATACCAGACTATATGATGATACCAGACTATATGATGATACTATTCTATGTGATGATACTATTCTATATGATGATACCAGACTATATGATGATACCAGGCTATATGATGATACTATTCTATATGATGATACTATTCTATGGTGATACATATGTTTAAAATGTGTACCAGACTATATGTGTGACTATATGATGATACTATTCTGTGTGATATTTCTATGTGTGATACTGTGTGTTGTGTACAGAGTGTGATACCAGAGATACTATTCTGATGAGTCAGACATCCCAGCCTGTAGAGAGGACTATATGACCCTCATCTATATGATGATACCACTATAGGGCTGATGGCAGCTATATGCTGCCTGGCACACATCTGTATGAGTCAACCACAACCATGACCACAATGATGATACATGATACTACCACAACCATGACCACAATATAACCACAACCATGAGCTATTCAATATAACCACAATATAACCACAATATAACCATGATGATACCACCATGATCACAACATAACCACAACCATGACCACAATATAACCACAACCATGACAGACCTGTGTTGTGTGTTTATTTCTGTGTGTATTTCTGTCCCACAATATAACCACACCACAACCATACCGAACCACAACCAGGGCTGACCATCTGTATATAACCACAACCATGACCACAACATAACCACAACCATGACCACAATATAACCACAACCACAATATAACCACAACCATGACCACAATATAACCACAACCACAACAGAACCACAACCATGACCACAATATAACCACAACCATGACCACAATATAACCACAACCATGACCACAACATAACCACAATATAACCACAACGCAACCATGACAGACCTGCATCATCCCACAACAGAACCAAAACCATGACCACAATATAACCACAACGCAACCACACCACAACCATGACCGCAATATAACCACAACCATGACCACAATATAACCACAACGCAACCACACCACAACCATGACCGCAATATAACCACAACCATGACCACAATATAACCACAACGCAACCATGACAGACCTGCATCATCCCACAACAGAACCACAACCATGACCACAACATAACCACAACCATGACCACAATATAACCACAACCATGACCACAACATAACCACAATATAACCACAACGCAACCATGACAGACCTGCATCATCCCACAACAGAACCACAACCATGACCACAACATAACCACAACCATGACCACAATATAACCACAACCATGACCACAATATAACCACAACCATGACCACAATATAACCACAACTATGACCACAATATAACCACAACGCAACCATGACAGACCTGCATCATCCCACAACATAACCACAACCATGACCACAATATAACCACAACCATGACCACAATATAACCACAACGCAACCACACCACAACCACAACCATGACCACAATATAACCACAACACAACCACACAACAACCATGACCACAATATAACCACAACGCAACCACACCACAACCACAACCATGACCACAATATAACCACAACGCAACCACAACACAACCATAACCACAGCATAATGACAATTTAACCACAACCATGACAGACCAGCATCATTCCACAAACATAACCAGAATATAATTCTTCATCATGCCATTATACACATTGTTAAAGTTATGTGTTTTGCTGTCAAACTGTGGTGACTCCTTTCTCCAGTGTGTTGTGTCTCCTTTCTCCAGTGTGTTGATGTGTCACCTCTCTCCAGTGTGATGATGTGTCTCCTTTCTCCAGTGTGTTGATGTGTCTCCTCTCTCCAGTGTGTTGATGTGTCTCCTTTCTCCAGTGTGTTGTGTCTCCTTTCTCCAGTGTGTTGATGTGTCTCCTTTCTCCAGTGTTGTTGATGTGTCTCCTTTCTCCAGTGTGTTGTTGTGTCTCCTCTCTCCAGTGTGTTGATGTGTCTCCTTTCTCCAGTGTGATGATGTGTCTCCTTTCTCCAGTGTGATGATGTGTCTCCTTTCTCCAGTGTGTTGATGTGTCTCCTTTCTCCAGTGTGATGATGTGTCTCCTTTCTCCAGTGTGTTGATGTGTCACCTTTCTCCAGTGTGATGTTGTGTCACCTCTCTCCAGTGTGTTGATGTGTCTCCTTTCTCCAGTGTGTTGATGTGTCTCCTTTCTCCAGTGTGTTGATGTGTCTCCTCTCTCCAGTGTGTTGATGTGTCTCCTTTCTCCAGTGTGTTGTGTCTCCTTTCTCCAGTGTGTTGATGTGTCACCTCTCTCCAGTGTGTTGATGTGTCTCCTTTCTCCAGTGTGATGATGTGTCTCCTTTCTCCTCCTTTCTCAGTGTGTTGATGTGTCACCTTTCTCCAGTGTGTTGATGTGTCTCCTTTCTCCAGTGTGTTGATGTGTCTCCTTTCTCCAGTGTGTTGATGTGTCTCCTTTCTCCAGTGTGTTGATGTGTCTCCTTTCTCCAGTGTGTTGATGTGTCTCCTCTCTCCAGTGTGATGATGTGTCTCCTTTCTCCAGTGTGTTGATGTGTCTCCTTTCTCCAGTGTGTTGATGTGTCTCCTTTCTCCAGTGTGTTGATGTGTCTCCTTTCTCCAGTGTGTTGATGTGTCTCCTTTCTCCAGTGTGTTTGATGTGTCCTCCTTTCTCCAGTGTGTTGATGTGTCTCCTCTCTCCAGTGTGTTGATGTGTCTCCTTTCTCCAGTGTGTTGATGTGTCTCCTTTCTCCAGTGTGTTGATGTGTCACCTTTCTCCAGTGTGTTGATGTGTCTCCTTTCTCCCAGTGTGTTGATGTGTCTCCTTTCTCCAGTGTGTGATGCCTCCTTTCTCCAGTGTTGATGTGTCACCATTCTCCAGTGTGTTGATGTGTCACCTCTCTCCAGTGTGTTGATGTGTCTCCTCTCTCCAGTGTGATGATGTGTCTCCTTTCTCCAGTGTGTTGATGTGTCTCCTTTCTCCAGTGTGTTGATGTGTCTCCTCTCTCCAGTGTGTTGATGTGTCTCCTTTCTCCAGTGTGTTGATGTGTCTCCTCTCTCCAGTGTGTTGATGTGTCTCCTCTCTCCAGTGTGTTGATGTGTCTCCTCTCTCCAGTGTGTTGATGTGTCTCCTTTCTCCAGTGTGTTGATGTGTCTCCTCTCTCCAGTGTGTTGATGTGTCTCCTTTCTCCAGTGTGTTGATGTGTCTCCTTTCTCCAGTGTGTTGATGTGTCTCCTCTCTCCAGTGTGTTGATGTGTCTCCTCTCTCCAGTGTGTTGATGTGTCTCCTTTCTCCAGTGTGTTGTGTCTCCAGTGTGTTGATGTGTCTCCTCTCTCCAGTGTGATGATGTGTCTCCTTTCTCCAGTGTGTTGATGTGTCTCCTTTCTCCAGTGTGTTGATGTGTCTCCTTTCTCCAGTGTGTTGTTGTGTCTCCTTTCTCCAGTGTGTTGATGTGTCTCCTTTCTCCAGTGTGTTGATGTGTCTCCTTTCTCCAGTGTGTTGATGTGTCTCCTTTCTCCAGTGTGTTGTGTCTCCTTTCTCCAGTGTGTTGATGTGTCTCCTTTCTCCAGTGTGTTGATGTGTCTCCTTTCTCCAGTGTGTTGATGTGTCTCCTTTCTCCAGTGTGTTGATGTGTCTCCTTTCTCCAGTGTGTTGATGTGTCTCCTTTCTCCAGTGTGTTGATGTGTCTCCTCTCTCCAGTGTGATAATGTGTCTCCTTTCTCCAGTGTGTTGATGTGTCTCCTTTCTCCAGTGTGTTGATGTGTCTCCTCTCTCCAGTGTGTGATGTGTCTCCTTTCTGCAGTGTGTTGATGTGTCTCCTTTCTCCAGTGTGTTGATGTGTCTCCTTTCTCCAGTGTGTTGATGTGTCTCCTTTCTCCAGTGTGTTGATGTGTCTCCTTTCTCCAGTGTGTTGTTGTGTCTCCTTTCTCCAGTGTGTTGTTGTGTCTCCTCTCTCCAGTGTGTTGATGTGTCTCCTTTCTCCAGTGTGTTGATGTGTCTCCTCTCTCCAGTGTGTTGATGTGTCTCCTTTCTCCCGTGTGTTGATGTGTCTCCTCTCTCCAGTGTGTTGATGTGTCTCCTTTCTCCAGTGTGTTGATGTGTCTCCTTTCTCCAGTGTGTTGTGTCTCCTTTCTCCAGTGTGTCTCCTTTCTCCAGTGTGTTGATGTGTCTCCTCTTGTCCAGTGTGTTGATGTGTCTCCTTTCTCCAGTGTGTTGATGTGTCTCCTTTCTCCAGTGTGTTGATGTGTCTCCTTTCTCCAGTGTGATGATGTGTCTCCTTTCTCCAGTGTGTTGATGTGTCTCCTTTCTCCAGTGTGTTGATGTGTCTCCTCTTTCTCCAGTGTGTTGATGTGTCTCCTTTCTCCAGTGTGTTGATGTGTCTCCTCTCTCCAGTGTGTTGATGTGTCTCCTTTCTCCAGTGTGTTGTGTCTCCTTTCTCCAGTGTGTTGATGTGTCTCCTTCTCCAGTGTGTTGATGTGTCTCCTTTCTCCAGTGTGATGATGTGTCTCCTTTCTCCAGTGTGTTGATGTGTCTCCTTTCTCCAGTGTGTTGAGTGTGTTGATGTGCTCCTTTCTCCAGTGTGTTGATGTGTCTCCTTTCTCCAGTGTGTTGATGTGTCTCCTTTCTCCAGTGTGTTGATGTGTCTCCTTTCTCCAGTGTGTTGATGTGTCTCCTTTCTCCCGTGTGTTGATGTGTCTCCTCTCTCCAGTGTGATGATGTGTCTCCTTTCTCCAGTGTGTTGATGTGTCTCCTTTCTCCAGTGTGTTGATGTGTCTCCTTTCTCCAGTGTGTTGATGTGTCTCCTTTCTCCAGTGTGTTGATGTGTCTCCTTTCTCCAGTGTGTTGATGTGTCTCCTTTCTCCAGTGTGTTGATGTGTCTCCCTCTCTCCAGTGTGTTGATGTGTCTCCTTTCTCCAGTGTGTTGATGTGTCTCCTTTCTCCAGTGTGTTGATGTGTCTCCTTTCTCCAGTGTGTTGATGTGTCTCCTTTCTCCAGTGTGTTGATGTGTCTCCTTTCTCCAGTGTGTTGATGCGTCTTTCTCGAGTGTGTTGATGTGTCTCCATTCTCCAGTGTGTTGATGTGTCACCTCTCCAGTGTGTTGATGTGTCTCCTCTCTCCAGTGTGATGATGTGTCTCCTTTCTCCAGTGTGTTGATGTGCTCTCCTTTCTCCAGTGTGTTGATGTGTCTCCTTTCTCCAGTGTGTTGATGTGTCTCCATTCTCCAGTGTGTTGATGTGTCACCTCTCTCCAGTGTGTTGATGTGTCTCCTCTCTCCAGTCTGTTGATGTGTGTCTCCTCTCTCCAGTGTGTTGTTGTGTCTCCTTTCTCCAGTGTGTTGATGTGTCTCCTCTCTCCAGTGTGTTGATGTGTCTCCTTTCTCCAGTGTGTTGATGTGTCTCCTTTCTCCAGTGTGTTGATGTGTCTCCTCTCTCCAGTGTGTTGATGTGTCTCCTTTCTCCAGTGTGTTGATGTGTCTCCTTTCTCCAGTGTGTTGTGTCTCCTTTCTCCAGTGTGTTGATGTGTCTCCTCTCTCCAGTGTGATGATGTGTCTCCTTTCTCCAGTGTGTTGATGTGTCTCCTTTCTCCAGTGTGTTGATGTGTCTCCTTTCTCCAGTGTGTTGTTGTGTCCCCTTTCTCCAGTGTGTTGATGTGTCTCCTTTCTCCAGTGTGTTGGGATGTGTCTCCTTTCTCCAGTGTGTTGATGTATCTCCTTTCTCCAGTGTGTTGTGTCTCCTTTCTCCAGTGTGTTGATGTGCGTCTCCTTTCTGCAGTGTGTTGATGTGTCTCCTTTCTCCGTGTGTTGATGTGTCTCCTTTCTCCAGTGTGTTGATGTGTCTCCTTTCTCCAGTGTGTTGATGTGTCTCCTTTCTCCCGTGTGTTGATGTGTCTCCTCTCTCCAGTGTGATAATGTGTCTCCTTTCTCCAGTGTGTTGATGTGTCTCCTTTCTCCAGTGTGTTGATGTGTCTCCTCTCTCCAGTGTGATGATGTGTCTCCTTTCTGCAGTGTGTTGATGTGTCTCCTTTCTCCAGTGTGTTGATGTGTCTCCTTTCTCCAGTGTGTTGATGTGTCTCCTTTCTCCAGTGTGTTGATGTGTCTCCTTTCTCCAGTGTGTTGATGTGTCTCCTTTCTCCAGTGTGTTGTTGTGTCTCCTCTCTCCAGTGTGTTGATGTGTCTCCAGTGTGTTGATGTGTCTCCTCTCTCCAGTGTGTTGATGTGTCTCCTTTCTCCCCGTGTGTTGATGTGTCTCCTCTCTCCAGTGTGTTGATGTGTCTCCTTTCTCCAGTGTTGATGTGTCTCCATTCTCCAGTGTGTTGTGTCTCCTTTCTCCAGTGTGTTGATGTGTCTCCTTTCTCAGTGTGTTGATGTGTCTCCTTTCTCCAGTGTGTTGTTGTGTCTCCAGTGTGTTGATGTGTCTCCTTTCTCCAGTGTGTTGATGTGTCTCCTCTCTCCAGTGTGTTGATGTGTCTCCTTTCTCCAGTGTGTTGTTGTGTCTCCTCTCTCCAGTGTGTTGATGTGTCTCCTTTCTCCAGTGTGTTGATGTGTCTCCTCTCTCCAGTGTGTTGATGTGTCTCCTTCTCCAGTGTGTTGATGTGTCTCCTCTCTCCAGTGTGTTGATGTGTCTCCTTTCTCCAGTGTGTTGATGTCTCCATTCTCCAGTGTGTTGTGTCTCCTTTCTCCCAGTGTGTTGATGTGTCTCCTTTCTCCAGTGTGTTGATGTGTCTCCTTTCTCCAGTGTGTTGATGTGTCTCCTTTCTCCAGTGTGTTGATGTGTCTCCTCTCTCCAGTGTGATAATGTCTCCTTTCTCCAGTGTGTTGATGTGTCTCCTTTCTCAGTGTGTTGATGTGTCTCCTCTCTCCAGTGTGATGATGTGTCTCCTTTCTCCAGTGTGTTGATGTGTCTCCTTTCTCCAGTGTGTTGATGTGTCTCCTCCAGTGTGTTGATGTGTCTCTCTCAGTGTGTTGATGTGTCTCCTTTCTCCAGTGTGTTGATGTGTCTCCTCTCTCCAGTGTGTTGATGTGTCTCCTTTCTCCAGTGTGTTGATGTGTCTCCTCTCTCCAGTGTGTTGATGTGTCTCCTTTCTCCGTGTGTTGATGTGTCTCCTCTCTCCAGTGTGTTGATGTGTCTCCTTTCTCCAGTGTGTTGATGTGTCTCCATTCTCCAGTCCAGTGTGTTGATGTGTCTCCTTTCTCCAGTGTGTTGATGTGTCTCCTTTCTCCAGTGTGTTGATGTGTCTCCTCTCTCCAGTGTGTTGATGTGTCTCCTTTCTCCAGTGTGTTGATGTGTCTCCTCTCTCCAGTGTGTTGATGTGTCTCCTTTCTCCCGTGTGTTGTTGTGTCTCCTCTCTCCAGTGTGTTGATGTGTCTCCTTTCTCCAGTGTGTTGATGTGTCTCCTTTCTCCAGTGTGTTGATGTGTCTCCTTTCTCCAGTGTGTTGATGTGTCTCCTCTCTCCAGTGTGTTGATGTGTCTCCTTTCTCCAGTGTGTTGATGTGTGTGTTGTGTCTCCTTTCTCCAGTGTGTTGATGTGTCTCCTTTCTCCAGTGTGTTGATGTGTCTCCTTTCTCCAGTGTGTTGATGTGTCTCCTCTCTCCAGTGTGTTGATGTGTCTCCTTTCTCCAGTGTGTTGATGTGTCTCCTCTGTTTGTGTCTCCAGTGTGTTGATGTGTCTCCTTTCTCCAGTGTGTTGATGTGTCTCCTTTCTCCAGTGTGTTGATGTGTCTCCTCTCTCCAGTGTGTTGATGTGTCTCCATTCTCCAGTGTGTTGTGTCTCCTTTCTCCAGTGTGTTGATGTGTCTCCTTTCTCCAGTGTGTTGATGTGTCTCCTCTCTCCAGTGTGTTGATGTGTCTCCTTTCTCCAGTGTGTTGATGTGTCTCCTTTCTCCAGTGTGTTGATGTGTCTCCTTTCTCCAGTGTGTTGATGTGTCTCCTTTCTCCAGTGTGTTGATGTGTCTCCTTTCTCCAGTGTGTTGATGTGTCTCCTCTCTCCAGTGTGTTGATGTGTCTCCTCTCTCCAGTGTGTTGATGTGTCTCCTTTCTCCAGTGTGTTGATGTGTCTCCTTTCTCCAGTGTGTTGATGTGTCTCCTTTCTCCCGTGTGTTGATGTGTCTCCTCTCTCCAGTGTGTGATGTGTCTCCTCTCTCAGTGTGTTGATGTGTCTCCTTTCTCCAGTGTGTTGATGTGTCTCCTTTCTCCAGTGTGTTGATGTGTCTCCTCTCTCCAGTGTGATGATGTGTCTCCTTCTCCAGTGTGTTGATGTGTCTCCTTTCTCCCGTGTGTTGATGTGTCTCCTCTCTCCAGTGTGATGATGTGTCTCCTTACTCCAGTGTGTTGATGTGTCACCTTTCTCCAGTGTGTTGATGTGTCTCCTTTCTCCAGTGTGTTGATGTGTCCATTCTCCAGTGTGTTGATGTGTCTCCATCCAGTGTGTTGATGTGTCTCCTCTCTCCAGTGTGTTGATGTGTCTCCTTTCTCCAGTGTGTTGATGTGTCTCCATTCTCCAGTGTGTTGATGTGTCTCCTCTCTCCAGTGTGTTGATGTGTCTCCTTTCTCCAGTGTGTTGATGTGTCTCCATTCTCCAGTGTGTTGATGTGTCACCTCTCTCCAGTGTGTTGATGTGTCTCCTTTCTCCAGTGTGTTGATGTGTCTCCATTCTCCAGTGTGTTGATGTGTCTCCTCTCTCCAGTGTGTCGATGAGTGTGTTGATGTGTCTCCATTCTCCAGTGTGTTGATGTGTCTCCTTTCTCCCAGTGTGTTGATGTGTCTCCTCTCTCCAGTGTGTTGATGTGTCTCCTTTCTCCAGTGTGTTGATGTGTCTCCATTCTCCAGTGTGTTGATGTGTCACCTTTCTCCAGTGTGTTGATGTGTCTCCTTTCTCCAGTGTGTTGATGTGTCTCCTCTCTCCAGTGTGTTGATGTGTCTCCTTTCTCCAGTGTGTTGATGTGTCTGTGTGTTGATGTGTCTCCTTTCTCCAGTGTGTTGATGTGTCTCCTCTCTCCAGTGTGTTGATGTGTCTCCTTTCTCCAGTGTGTCTCCCTTTCTCCAGTGTGTTGATGTGTCTCCTTTCTCCAGTGTGTTGATGTGTCTCCTTTCTCCAGTGTGTTGATGTGTCTCCTTTCTCCAGTGTGTTGATGTGTCTCCTTTCTCCAGTGTGTTGATGTGTCTCCTCTCTCCAGTGTGTTGATGTGTCTCCTCTCTCCAGTGTGTTGATGTGTCTCCTTTCTCCAGTGTGTTGATGTGTCTCCTTTCACCAGTGTGTTGATGTGTCTCCTTTCTCCAGTGTGTTGTGTCTCCTCTCTCCAGTGTGTTGATGTGTCTCCTCTCTCCAGTGTGTTGATGTGTCTCCTTTCTCCAGTGTGTTGATCATTCTCCAGTGTGTTGATGTGTCTCCTTTCTCCAGTGTGTTGATGTGTCTCCTCTCTCCAGTGTGTTGATGTGTCTCCTCTCTCCAGTGTGTTGATGTGTCTCCTTTCTCCAGTGTGTTGATGTGTCTCCTCTCTCCAGTGTGTTGATGTGTCTCCTTTCTCCAGTGTGTTGATGTGTCTCCTCTCTCCAGTGTGTTGATGTGTCTCCTTTCTCCAGTGTGTTGATGTGTCTCCTCTCTCCAGTGTGTTGATGTGTCTCCTTTCTCCAGTGTGTTGATGTGTCTCCTCTCTCCAGTGTGTTGATGTGTCTCCTTTCTCCAGTGTGTTGATGTGTCTCCTCTCTCCAGTGTGATGATGTGTCTCCTTTCTCCAGTGTGTTGATGTGTCTCCTTTCTCCAGTGTGTTGATGTGTCTCCTTTCTCCAGTGTGTTGATGTGTCTCCTTTCTCCAGTGTGTTGATGTGTCTCCTTTCTCCAGTGTGTTGATGTGTCTCCTTTCTCCAGTGTGTTGATGTGTCTCCTTTCTCCAGTGTGTTGATGTGTCTCCTTTCTCCAGTGTGTTGATGTGTCACCTTTCTCCAGTGTGATGATGTGTCTCCTTTCTCCAGTGTGTTGATGTGTCTCCTTTCTCCAGTGTGATGATGTGTCTCCTTTCTCCAGTGTGTTGTTGTGTCACCTCTCTCCAGTGTGTTGATGTGTCTCCTTTCTCCAGTGTGTTGATGTGTCTCCTTCTCCAGTGTGTTGATGTGTCTCCTTTCTCCAGTGTGTTGATGTGTCTTCTCTCCAGTGTGTTGATGTGTCTCCTTTCTCCAGTGTGTTGATGTGTCTCCTTTCTCCAGTGTGTTGATGTGTCTCCTTTCTCAGTGTGTTGATGTGTCTCCTTTCTCCAGTGTGTTGATGTGTCTCCTTTCTCCAGTGTGTTGATGTGTCTCCTTTCTCTCCTCAGTGTGTTGATGTGTCTCCATTCTCCAGTGTGTTGATGTGTCTCCTTTCTCCAGTGTGTTGATGTGTCTCCTTTCTCCAGTGTGTTGATGTGTCTCCTTTCTCCAGTGTGTTGATGTGTCTCCTTTCTCCCAGTGTGTTGATGTGTCTCCTCTCTCCAGTGTGTTGATGTGTCTCCTTTCTCCAGTGTGTTGATGTGTCTCCTTTCTCCCGTGTGTTGAGTGTCTCCTCTCTCCAGTGTGATGATGTGTCTCCTTTCTCCAGTGTGTTGATGTGTCTCCTTTCTCCAGTGTGTTGATGTGTCTCCTTTCTCCAGTGTGTTGATGTGTCTCCTCTCTCCAGTGTGTTGATGTGTCTCCTTTCTCCAGTGTGTTGATGTGTCTCCTTTCTCCAGTGTGTTGATGTGTCTCCTTTCTCCAGTGTGTTGATGTGTCTCCTCTCTCCCAGTGTGTTGATGTGTCTCCTTTCTCCAGTGTGTTGATGTGTCTCCTCTCTCCAGTGTGTTGATGTGTCTCCTTTCTCCCGTGTGTTGATGTGTCTCCTCTCTCCAGTGTGATGATGTGTCTCCAGTGTGTTGATGTGTCTCCTTTCTCCAGTGTGTTGATGTGTCTCCTTTCTCCAGTGTCTCCTCTCTCCAGTGTGATGATGTGTCTCCTTTCTCCAGTGTGTTGATGTGTCTCCTTTCTCCCGTGTGTTGATGTGTCTCCTCTCTCCAGTGTGATGATGTGTCTCCTTTCTCCAGTGTGTTGATGTGTCACCTTTCTCCAGTGTGTTGATGTGTCTCCTCCAGTGTGTTGATGTGTCTCCATTCTCCAGTGTGTTGATGTGTCTCCATTCTCCAGTGTGTTGATGTGTCAGTGTGTTGATGTGTCTCCTCTCTCCAGTGTGTTGATGTGTCTCCTTTCTCCAGTGTGTTGATGTGTCTCCATTCTCCAGTGTGTTGATGTGTCTCCTCTCTCCAGTGTGTTGATGTGTCTCCTTTCTCCAGTGTGTTGATGTGTCTCCATTCTCCAGTGTGTTGATGTGTCACCTCTCTCCAGTGTGTTGATGTGTCTCCTTTCTCCAGTGTGTTGATGTGTCTCCATTCTCCAGTGTGTTGATGTGTCTCCTCTCTCCAGTGTGTTGATGTCTCCTTTCTCCAGTGTGTTGATGTGTCTCCATTCTCCAGTGTGTTGATGTGTCTCCTTTCTCCCGTGTGTTGATGTGTCTCCTCTCTCAGTGTGTTGATGTGTCTCCTTTCTCCAGTGTGTTGATGTGTCTCCATTCTCCAGTGTGTTGATGTGTCACCTCTCTCCAGTGTGTTGATGTGTCTCCTTTCTCAGTGTGTTGATGAAACCCAGTGTGCTGAACCCTTTCTCCAGTGTGTTACTCCTCTCTCCAGTGTGTTGACTCCTTTCTCCAGTGTGTTGATGTGTCTCCTCTCCAGTGTGTTGATGTGTCTCCTTTTCTCCAGTGTGTTGATGTGTGTCTCCTTTCTCCAGTGTGTTGATGTGTCTCCTTTCTCCAGTGTGTTGATGTGTCTCCTTTCTCCAGTGTGTTGATGTGTCTCCTCTCTCCAGTGTGTTGATGTGTCTCCTTTCCAGTGTGTTGATGTGTCTCCATTCTCCAGTGTGTTGATGTGTCTCCTTTCTCCAGTGTGTTGATGTGTCTCCTTCTCAGTGTTTTGATGTGTCTCCTTTCTCCAGTGTGTTGATGTGTCTCCCTCTCTCCAGTGTGTTGATGTGTCTCCTTTCTCCAGTGTGTTGATGTGTCTCCTTTCTCCAGTGTGTTGATGTGTCTCCATTCTCAGTGTGTTGATGTGTCTCCTTCTCCAGTGTGTTGGATGTGTCTCCTTTCTCCAGTGTGTTGACGTGTCTCCTTTCTCAGTGTGTTGATGTGTCTCCTTTCTCAGTGTGTTGATGTCTCACCCCTCTCTCCAGTGTGTTGATGTCTCCTTTCTCCAGTGTGTTGATGTGTCCTTTCTCCAGTGTGTTGATGTGTCTCCTTTCTCTCTCAGTGTGTTGATGTACCTCCTTTCCAGTGTGTTGATGTGTCTCCTTTCTCCAGTGTGTTGATACCTCTCTCCAGTGTGTTGATGTGTCTCCTTTCTCCTGTGTTGATGTGTCTCCTCTCTCCAGTGTGTTGATGTGTCTCCTTTCTCCAGTGTGTTGATGTGTCTCCTTTCTCCAGTGTGTTGATGTGTCTCCTCTCTCCAGTGTGTTGTGTCTCCTCTCTCCAGTGTGTTGTGTCTCCTCTCTCCAGTGTGTTGTTGTGTCTCCTTTCTCCAGTGTGTTGATGTGTCTCCTCTCTCCAGTGTGTTGATGTGTCTCCTTTCTCCAGTGTGTTGATGTGTGTCTCCTTTCTCCAGTGTGTTGTGTCTCCTTTCTCCACTGTGTTGATGTGTCTCCTTTCTCCAGTGTTGTTGATGTGTCTCCTTTCTCCAGTGTTGTTGATGTGTCTCCTTTCTCCAGTGTGTTGATGTGTCTCCTTTCTCCAGTGTGTTGATGTGTCTCCTTTCTCCAGTGTTGTTGATGTGTCTCCTTTCTCCAGTGTGTTGATGTGTCTCCTTTCTCCAGTGTTGTTGATGTGTCTCCTTTCTCCAGTGTGTTGATGTGTCTCCTTTCTCCAGTGTGTTGATGTGTCTCCTTTCTCCAGTGTGTTGATGTGTCTCCTTTCTCCAGTGTGTTGATGTGTCTCCTTTCTCCAGTGTGTTGATGTGTCTCCTTTCTCCAGTGTGTTGATGTGTCTCCTTTCTCCAGTGTGTTGATGTGTCTCCTTTCTCCAGTGTGTTGATGTGTCTCCTTTCTCCAGTGTGTTGATGTGTCTCCTTTCTCCAGTGTGTTGATGTGTCTCCTTTCTCCAGTGTGTTGATGTGTCTCCTTTCTCCAGTGTGTTGATGTGTCTCCTTTCTCCAGTGTGTTGATGTGTCTCCTCTCTCCAGTGTGTTGATGTGTCTCCTTTCTCCAGTGTGTTGATGTGTCTCCTTTCTCCAGTGTGTTGATGTGTCTCCTTTCTCCAGTGTGTTGATGTGTCTCCTTTCTCCAGTGTGTTGATGTGTCTCCTTTCTCCAGTGTGTTGATGCGTCTCCTTTCTCCAGTGTGTTGATGTGTCTCCTTTCTCCAGTGTGTTGATGTGTCTCCTTTCTCCAGTGTGTTGATGCGTCTCCTTTCTCGAGTGTGTTGATGTGTCTCCATTCTCCAGTGTGTTGATGTGTCACCTCTCTCCAGTGTGTTGATGTGTCTCCTCTCTCCAGTGTGATGATGTGTCTCCTTTCTCCAGTGTGTTGATGTGTCTCCTTTCTCCAGTGTGTTGATGTGTCTCCTTTCTCCAGTGTGTTGATGTGTCTCCATTCTCCAGTGTGTTGATGTGTCTCCTTTCTCCAGTGTGTTGATGTGTCTCCTTTCTCCAGTGTGTTGTGTCTCCTTTCTCCAAATCAAAATCAAATCAAATCAAATTTATTTATATAGCCCTTCGTACATCAGCTGATATCTCAAAGTGCTGTACAGAAACCCAGCCTAAAACCCCAAACAGCAAACAATGCAGGTGTAAAAGCACGGTGGATGTCTCTCCGTGTTGATGTGTCTCCTTTCTCCCGTGTGTTGATGTGTCTCCTTTCTCCAGTGTGTTGATGTGTCTCCTTTCTCCAGTGTGTTGATGTGTCTCCTTTCTCCAGTGTGTTGATGTGTCTCCTTTCTCCAGTGTGTTGATGTGTCTCCTTTCTCCAGTGTGTTGATGTGTCTCCTTTCTCCAGTGTGTTGATGTGTCTCCTTTCTCCAGTGTGTTGATGTGTCTCCTTTCTCCAGTGTGTTGATGTGTCTCCTCTGTGTTTGTGCTCTCCAGTGTGTTGATGTGTCTCCTTTCTCCAGTGTGTTGATGTGTCTCCTTCTCCAGTGTGTTGATGTGTCTCCTTTCTCCAGTGTGTTGATGTGTCTCCTTTCTCCAGTGTGTTGATGTGTCTCCTTTCTCCAGTGTGTTGATGTGTCTCCTTTCTCCAGTGTGTTGATGTGTCTCCTTTCTCCAGTGTGTTGATGTGTCTCCTTTCTCCAGTGTGTGATGGTCTCCTTCCAGTGTGTTGATGTGTCTCCTTTCTCCAGTGTGTTGATGTGTCTCCTTTCTCCAGTGTGTTGATGTGTCTCCTTTCTCCAGTGTGTTGATGTGTCTCCTCTCTCCAGTGTGTTGATGTGTCTCCTTTCTCCAGTGTGTTGATGTGTCTCCTTTCTCCAGTGTGTTGATGTGTCTCCTCTCTCCAGTGTGTTGATGTGTCTCCTTTCTCCAGTGTGTTGATGTGTCTCCTTTCTCCAGTGTGTTGATGTCTCCTTTCTCCAGTGTGTTGATGTGTCTCCTCTCTCCAGTGTGTTGATGTGTCTCCTTTCTCCAGTGTGTTGATGTGTCTCCTTTCTCCAGTGTGTTGATGTGTCTCCTTTCTCCAGTGTGTTGTTGTCTCCTTTCTCCAGTGTGTTGATGTGTCTCCTTTCTCCAGTGTGTTGATGTGTCTCCTTTCTCCAGTGTGTTGATGTGTCCTCTCTCTCCAGTGTGTTGATGTGTCTCCTTTCTCCAGTGTGTTGATGTGCGTCTCCTTTCTGCAGTGTGTTGATGTGTCTCCTTTCTCCCGTGTGTTGATGTGTCTCCTTTCTCCAGTGTGTTGATGTGACTCCTTTCTCCAGTGTGTTGATGTGTCTCCTTTCTCCAGTGTGTTGATGTGTCTCCTCTCTCCAGTGTGATAATGTGTCTCCTTTCTCCAGTGTGTTGATGTGTCTCCTTTCTCCAGTGTGTTGATGTGTCTCCTCTCTCCAGTGTGATGATGTGTCTCCTTTCTCCAGTGTGTTGATGTGTCTCCTTTCTCCAGTGTGTTGATGTGTCTCCTTTCTCCAGTGTGTTGATGTGTCTCCTTTCTCCAGTGTGTTGATGTGTCTCCTTTCTCCAGTGTGTTGTTGTGTCTCCTCTCTCCAGTGTGTTGATGTGTCTCCTTTCTCCAGTGTGTTGATGTGTCTCCTCTCTCCAGTGTGTTGATGTGTCTCCTTTCTCCAGTGTGTTGATGTGTCTCCTCTCTCCAGTGTGTTGATGTGTCTCCTTTCTCCAGTGTGTTGATGTGTCTCCTTTCTCCAGTGTGTTGATGTGTCTCCTCTCTCCAGTGTGTTGATGTGTCTCCTTTCTCCAGTGTGTTGATGTGTCTCCTTTCTCCCGTGTGTTGATGTGTCTCCTCTCTCCAGTGTGATGATGTGTCTCCTTTCTCCAGTGTGTTGATGTGTCTCCTTTCTCCAGTGTGTTGATGTGTCTCCTCTCTCCAGTGTGTTGATGTGTCTCCTTTCTCCAGTGTGTTGATGTGTCTCCTCTCTCCAGTGTGTTGATGTGTCTCCTTTCTCCAGTGTGTTGATGTGTCTCCTCTCTCCAGTGTGTTGATGTGTCTCCTTTCTCCAGTGTGTTGATGTGTCTCCTTTCTCCAGTGTGTTGATGTGTCTCCTTTCTCCAGTGTGTTGATGTGTCTCCTTTCTCCAGTGTGTTGATGTGTCTCCTTTCTCCAGTGTGTTGATGCGTCTCCTTTCTCGAGTGTGTTGATGTGTCTCCATTCTCCAGTGTGTTGATGTGTCACCTCTCTCCAGTGTGTTGATGTGTCTCCTCTCTCCAGTGTGATGATGTGTCTCCTTTCTCCAGTGTGTTGATGTGTCTCCTTTCTCCAGAGTGTTGATGTGTCTCCTTTCTCCAGTGTGTTGATGTGTCTCCATTCTCCAGTGTGTTGATGTGTCACCTCTCTCCAGTGTGTTGATGTGTCTCCTCTCTCCAGTGTGTTGATGTGTGTCTCCTCTCTCCAGTGTGTTGTTGTGTCTCCTTTCTCCAGTGTGTTGATGTGTCTCCTCTCTCCAGTGTGTTGATGTGTCTCCTTTCTCCAGTGTGTTGATGTGTCTCCTTTCTCCAGTGTGTTGATGTGTCTCCTCTCTCCAGTGTGTTGATGTGTCTCCTTTCTCCAGTGTGTTGATGTGTCTCCTTTCTCCAGTGTGTTGTGTCTCCTTTCTCCAGTGTGTTGATGTGTCTCCTCTCTCCAGTGTGATGATGTGTCTCCTTTCTCCAGTGTGTTGATGTGTCTCCTTTCTCCAGTGTGTTGATGTGTCTCCTTTCTCCAGTGTGTTGTTGTGTCTCCTTTCTCCAGTGTGTTGATGTGTCTCCTTTCTCCAGTGTGTTGATGTGTCTTCTTTCTCCAGTGTGTTGATGTATCCTTTCTCCAGTGTGTTGTGTCTCCTTTCTCCAGTGTGTTGATGTGCGTCTCCTTTCTGCAGTGTGTTGATGTGTCTCCTTTCTCCCGTGTGTTGATGTGTCTCTCCAGTGTTCTCCAGTGTGTTGATGTGTCTCCTTTCTCCAGTGTGTTGTGTCTCCTTCTCCAGTGTTGATGTGTCTCCTTTCTCCAGTGTGTTGATGTCAGTGTGATGATGTGTCTCCTTTTCTCCAGTGTGTTGATGTGTCTCCTCTCCAGTCTCCTTTCTCCAGTGTGTTGATGTGTCTCCTTTCTCCAGTGTGTTGATGTGTCTCCTTTCTCCAGTGTGTTGTTGTGTCTCCCTCTCCCAGTGTGTTGATGTGTCTTTCTCCAGTGTGTTGATGTGTCTCCTCTCTCAGTGTGTTGATGTGTCTCCTTTCTCCCGTGTGTTGATGTGTCTCCTTTCTCCAGTGTGTTGATGTGTCTCCTTTCTCCAGTGTGTTGATGTGTCTCCATTCTCCAGTTCTCCAGTGTGTTGATGTGTCTCCTTTCTCCAGTGTGTTGATGTGTCTCTCTCTCCAGTGTGTTGATGTGTCCAGTGTGTTGATGTGTCTCCTTTCTCCAGTGTGTTGATGTGTCTCCTCTCTCCAGTCTCTCCTCTCTCCAGTGTGTTGATGTGTCTCCCTTTCTCCAGTGTGTTGATGTGTCCTCTCTCCAGTGTGTTGATGTGTCTCCTCTCTCCAGTGTGTTGATGTCTCTCCTTTCTCCAGTGTGTTGATGTGTCTCCTCTCTCCAGTGTGTTGATGTGTCTCCTTTCTCCAGTGTGTTGATGTGTCTCCATTCTCAGTGTGTTGATGTGTCTCCTCTCTCCAGTGTGTTGATGTGTCTCCTTTCTCCAGTGTGTTGATGTGTCTCCTCTCTCCAGTGTGTTGATGTCTCCTTTCTCCAGTGTGTGATGTGTCTCCTTTCTCCAGTGTGTTGATGTGTCTCCTTTCTCCAGTGTGTTGATGTGTCTCCTTTCTCCAGTGTGTTGATGTGTCTCCTTTCTCCAGTGTGTTGATGTGTCTCCTCTCTCCAGTGTGTTGATGTGTCTCCTTTCTCCAGTGTGTTGATGTGTCTCCTTTCTCCAGTGTGTTGATGTGTCTCCTTTCTCCAGTGTGTTGATGTGTCTCCTTTCTCCAGTGTGTTGATGTGTCTCCTTTCTCCAGTGTGTTGATGTGTCTCCTTCTCCAGTGTGTTGATGTGTCTCCTTTCTCCAGTGTGTTGATGAGTGTGTTGATGTGTCTCCTTTCTCCAGTGTGTTGATGTGTCTCCTTTCTCAGTGTGTTGATGTGTCTCCTTCTCCAGTGTGTTGATGTGTCTCCTTTCTCCAGTGTGTTGATGTGTCTCCTTTCTCAGTGTGTTGATGTGTCTCCTTTCTCCAGTGTGTTGATGTGTCTCCTTTCTCCAGTGTGTTGATGTCTCTCCTTTCTCCAGTGTGTTGATGTGTCTCCTCTCTCCAGTGTGTTGATGTGTCTCCTTTCTCCAGTGTGTTGATGTGTCTCCTTTCTCCAGTGTGTTGATGTGTCTCCTTTCTCCAGTGTGTTGATGTGTCTCCCCTTTCTCCAGTGTGTTGATGTGTCACCTTTCTCCAGTGTGTTGATGTGTCTCCTCTCTCCAGTGTGTTGATGTGTCTCCCTTTCTCCAGTGTGTTGATGTGTCTCCTTTCTCAGTGTGTTGATGTGTCTCCTCTCTCCAGTGTGTTGATGTGTCTCCATTCTCAGTGTGTTGATGTGTCTCCTCTCTCCAGTGTGTTGATGTGTCTCCTTTCTCCAGTGTGTTGATGTGTCTCCTTTCTCCAGTGTGTTGTTGTGTCTCTCTCCAGTGTGATGATGTGTCTCCTCTCTCCAGTGTGTTGATGTGTCTCCTTTCTCCAGTGTTGTTGATGTGTCTCCTTTCTCCAGTGTGTTGATGTGTCTCCTTTCTCCAGTGTGTTGTGTCTCCTTTCTCCAGTGTGTTGATGTGTCTCCTTTCTCCAGTGTGTTGATGTGTCTCCTTTCTCCAGTGTGTTGTGTCTCCTTTCTCCAGTGTGTGATGATGTGTCTCCTTTCTCCAGTGTGTTGATGTGTCTCCTTTCTCCAGTGTGTTGATGTGTCTCCTTTCTCCAGTGTGTTGATGTGTCTCCTTTCTCCAGTGTTGTTGATGTGTCTCCTTTCTCCAGTGTGTTGATGTGTCTCCAGTGTGTTGATGTGTCTCCGCTCTCCAGTGTGTTGATGTCTCCTTTCTCCAGTGTGTTGATGTGTCTCCTTTCTCCAGTGTGTTGATGTGTCTCCTTTCTCCAGTGTGTTGATGTGTCTCCTCTCTCCAGTGTGTTGATGTGTCTCCTTTCTCCAGTGTGATGATGTGTCTCCTTTCTCCAGTGTGTTGATGTGTCTCCTTCTCCAGTGTGTGATGTGTCTCCTCTTCTCCAGTGTGTTGATGTGTCTCCTTTCTCCAGTGTGTTGATGTGTCTCCTTTCTCAGTGTGTTGATGTGTCTCCTTTCTCCAGTGTGTTGATGTGTCTCCTTTCTCCAGTGTGTTGATGTGTCTCCTTTCTCCAGTGTGTTGATGTGTCTCCTTTCTCCAGTGTGTTGATGTGTCTCCTTTCTCCAGTGTGTTGATGTGTCTCCTTTCTCCAGTGTTGTTGATGTGTCTCCTTTCTCCAGTGTGTTGATGTGTCTCCTTTCTCCAGTGTGTTGATGTGTCTCCTTTCTCCAGTGTGTTTGATGTGTCTCCTTTCTCCAGTGTGTTGATGTGTCTCCTTTCTCCAGTGTGTTGATGTGTCTCCTTTCTCCAGTGTGTTGATGTGTCTCCTTTCTCCAGTGTGTTGATGTGTCTCCTTTCTCCAGTGTGTTGATGTGTCTCCTCTCTCCAGTGTGTTGATGTGTCTCCTTTCTCCAGTGTGTTGTGTCTCCTTTCTCCAGTGTGTTGATGTGTCTCCTTTCTCCAGTGTGTTGATGTGTCTCCTTTCTCCAGTGTGTTGATGTGTCTCCTTTCTCCAGTGTGTTGATGTGTCTCCTTTCTCCAGTGTGTTGATGTGTCTCCTTTCTCCAGTGTGTTGATGTGTCTCCTTTCTCCAGTGTGTTGATGTGTCTCCTTTCTCCAGTGTGTTGATGTGTCTCCTTTCTCCAGTGTGTTGATGTGTCTCCTTTCTCCAGTGTGTTGATGTGTCTCCTTTCTCCAGTGTTGTTGATGTGTCTCCTTTCTCCAGTGTGTTGATGTGTCTCCTTTCTCCAGTGTGTTGATGTGTCTCCTTTCTCCAGTGTGTTGATGTGTCTCCTTTCTCCAGTGTGTTGTTGTGTCTCCTCTCTCCAGTGTGTTGATGTGTCTCCTTTCTCCAGTGTGTTGTGTCACCTTTCTCCAGTCTGTTGATGTGTCTCCTTTCTCCAGTGTGATGATGTGTCTCCTTTCTCCAGTGTGTTGTTGTGTCACCTCTCTCCAGTGTGTTGATGTGTCTCCTTTCTCCAGTGTGTTGATGTGTCTCCTCTCTCCAGTGTGTTGATGTGTCTCCTTTCTCCAGTGTGTTGATGTGTCTCCTTTCTCCAGTGTGTTGATGTGTCTCCTTTCTCCAGTGTGTTGATGTGTCTCACTTCTCCAGTGTGTTGATGTGTCTCCTTTCTCCAGTGTGTTGATGTGTCTCCTTTCTCCAGTGTGTTGATGTGTCTCCTCTCTCCAGTGTGTTGATGTGTCTCCTTTCTCCAGTGTGTTGATGTGTCTCCTTTCTCCAGTGTGTTGATGTGTCTCCTTTCTCCAGTGTGTTGATGTGTCTCCTCTCTCCAGTGTGTTGATGTGTCTCCTTTCTCCAGTGTGTTGATGTGTCTCCTTTCTCCAGTGTGTTGATGTGTCTCCTCTTCTCCAGTGTGTTGATGTGTCTCCTTTCTCCAGTGTGTTGATGTGTCTCCTCTCTCCAGTGTGTTGATGTGTCTCCTTTCTCCAGTGTGTTGATGTGTCTCCTTTCTCCAGTGTGTTGATGTGTCTCCTTTCTCCAGTGTGTTGATGTGTCTCCTTTCTCCAGTGTGTTGATGTGTCTCCTTTCTCCAGTGTGTTGATGTGTCTCCTCTCTCCAGTGTGTTGATGTGTCTCCTTTCTCCAGTGTGTTGATGTGTCTCCTCTCTCCAGTGTGTTGATGTGTCTCCTTTCTCCAGTGTGTTGATGTGTCTCCTTTCTCCAGTGTGTTGATGTGTCTCCTCTCTCCAGTGTGTTGATGTGTCTCCTTTCTCCAGTGTGTTGATGTGTCTCCTTTCTCCAGTGTGTTGATGTGTCTCCTTTCTCCAGTGTGTTGATGTGTCTCCTCTCTCCAGTGTGTTGATGTGTCTCCTTTCTCCAGTGTGTTGATGTGTCTCCTTTCTCCAGTGTGTTGATGTGTCTCCTCTCTCCAGTGTGTTGATGTGTCTCCTTTCTCCAGTGTGTTGATGTGTCTCCTTTCTCCAGTGTGTTGATGTGTCTCCTTTCTCCAGTGTGTTGATGTGTCTCCTTTCTCCAGTGTGTTGATGTGTCTCCTTTCTCCAGTGTGTTGATGTGTCTCCTCTCTCCAGTGTGTTGATGTGTCTCCTCTCTCCAGTGTGTTGATGTGTCACCTCTCTCCAGTGTGTTGATGTGTCTCCTTTCTCCAGTGTGTTGATGTGTCTCCTTTCTCCAGTGTGTTGATGTGTCTCCTCCTCTCCAGTGTGTTGATGTGTCTCCTTTCTCCAGTGTGTTGATGTGTCTCCTTTCTCCAGTGTGTTGATGTGTCTCCTTCTCCAGTGTGATGATGTGTCTCCTTTCTCCAGTGTGTTGATGTGTCTCCTTTCTCCAGTGTGTTGATGTGTCTCCTTTCTCCAGTGTGTTGATGTGTCTCCTTTCTCCAGTGTGTTGATGTGTCTCCTTTCTCCAGTGTGTTGATGTGTCTCCTTTCTCCAGTGTGTTGATGTGTCTCCTCTCTCCAGTGTGTTGATGTGTCTCCTTTCTCCAGTGTGTTGATGTGTCTCCTTTCTCCAGTGTGTTGATGTGTCTCCTTTCTCCAGTGTGTTGATGTGTCTCCTTTCTCCAGTGTGTTGATGTGTCTCCTTTCTCCAGTGTGTTGATGTGTCTCCTTTCTCCAGTGTGTTGATGTGTCTCCTTTCTCCAGTGTGTTGATGTGTCTCCTTCTCCAGTGTGTTGATGTGTCTCCTCTCTCCAGTGTGTTGATGTGTCTCCTTTCTCCAGTGTGTTGATGTGTCTCCATTCTCAGTTCTCCAGTGTGTTGATGTGTCTCCTCTCTCCAGTGTGTTGATGTGTCTCCTCTCTCCAGTGTGTTGATGTGTCTCCTCTCTCCAGTGTGTTGATGTGTCTCCTTTCTCCAGTGTGTTGATGTGTCACCTCTCTCCAGTGTGTTGATGTGTCTCCTTCTCCAGTGTGTTGATGTGTCTCCTTTCTCCAGTGTGTTGATGTGTCTCCTTTCTCCAGTGTGTTGATGTGTCTCCTTTCTCCAGTGTGTTGATGTGTCTCCTTTCTCCAGTGTGTTGATGTGTCTCCTTTCTCCAGTGTGTTGATGTGTCTCCTTTCTCCAGTGTGTTGATGTGTCTCCTCTCTCCAGTGTGTTGATGTGTCTCCTTTCTCCAGTGTGTTGATGTGTCTCCTTTCTCCAGTGTGTTGATGTGTCTCCTCTCTCCAGTGTGTTGATGTGTCTCCTTTCTCCAGTGTGTTGATGTGTCTCCTTTCTCCAGTGTGTTGATGTGTCTCCTCTCTCCAGTGTGTTGATGTGTCTCCTTTCTCCAGTGTGTTGATGTGTCTCCTTTCTCCAGTGTGTTGATGTGTCTCCTTTCTCCAGTGTGTTGATGTGTCTCCTTTCTCCAGTGTGTTGATGTGTCTCCTTTCTCCAGTGTTGTTGATGTGTCTCCTTTCTCCAGTGTGTTGATGTGTCTCCTTTCTCCAGTGTGTTGATGTGTCTCCTCTCCAGTGTGTTGATGTGTCTCCTCTCTCCAGTGTGTTGATGTGTCTCCTTTCTCCAGTGTGTTGATGTGTCTCCTTTCTCCAGTGTGTTGATGTGTCTCCTTTCTCCAGTGTGTTGATGTGTCTCCTTTCTCCAGTGTGTTGATGTGTCTCCTCTCTCCAGTGTGTTGATGTGTCTCCTTTCTCCAGTGTGTTGATGTGTCTCCTTTCTCCAGTGTGTTGATGTGTCTCCTTTCTCCAGTGTGTTGATGTGTCTCCTTTCTCCAGTGTGTTGATGTGTCTCCTTTCTCCAGTGTGTTGATGTGTCTCCTTTCTCCAGTGTGTTGATGTGTCTCCTTTCTCCAGTGTGTTGATGTGTCTCCTTTCTCCAGTGTGTTGATGTGTCTCCTCTCTCCAGTGTGTTGATGTGTCTCCTTTCTCCAGTGTGTTGATGTGTCTCCTTTCTCCAGTGTGTTGATGTGTCTCCTTTCTCCAGTGTGTTGATGTGTCTCCTTTCTCCAGTGTGTTGATGTGTCTCCTCTCTCCAGTGTGTTGATGTGTCTCCTTTCTCCAGTGTGTTGATGTGTCTCCTTTCTCCAGTGTGTTGATGTGTCTCCTCTCTCCAGTGTGTTGATGTGTCTCCTTTCTCCAGTGTGTTGATGTGTCTCCTTTCTCCAGTGTGTTGATGTGTCTCCTTTCTCCAGTGTGTTGATGTGTCTCCTTTCTCCAGTGTGTTGATGTGTCTCCTTTCTCCAGTGTGTTGATGTGTCTCCTTTCTCCAGTGTGTTGATGTGTCTCCTTTCTCCAGTGTGTTGATGTGTCTCCTTTCTCCAGTGTGTTGATGTGTCTCCTTCTCCAGTGTGTTGATGTGTCTCCTTTCTCCAGTGTGTTGATGTGTGTTGATGTGTCTCCTTTCTCCAGTGTGTTGATGTGTCTCCTTTCTCCAGTGTGTTGATGTGTCTCCTTTCTCCAGTGTGTTGATGTCTCCTTTCTCCAGTGTGTTGATGTGTCTCCTTTCTCCAGTGTGTTGATGTGTCTCCTTTCTCCAGTGTGTTGATGTGTCTCCTTTCTCCAGTGTGTTGATGTGTCTCCTTTCTCCAGTGTGTTGATGTGTCTCCTTTCTCCAGTGTGTTGATGTGTCTCCTTTCTCCAGTGTGTTGATGTGTCTCCTCTCTCCAGTGTGTTGATGTGTCTCCTTTCTCCAGTGTGTTGATGTGTCTCCTTTCTCCAGTGTGTTGATGTGTCTCCTTTCTCCAGTGTGTTGATGTGTCTCCTCTCTCCAGTGTGTTGATGTGTCTCCTCTCTCCAGTGTGTTGATGTGTCTCCTTTCTCCAGTGTGTTGATGTGTCTCCTTTCTCCAGTGTGTTGATGTGTCTCCTTTCTCCAGTGTGTTGATGTGTCTCCTTTCTCCAGTGTGTTGATGTGTCTCCTTTCTCCAGTGTGTTGATGTGTCTCCTTTCTCCAGTGTGTTGATGTGTCTCCTTTCTCCAGTGTGTTGATGTGTCTCCTTTCTCCAGTGTGTTGATGTGTCTCCTTTCTCCAGTGTGTTGATGTGTCTCCTTTCTCCAGTGTGTTGATGTGTCTCCTTTCTCCAGTGTGTTGATGTGTCTCCTCTCTCCAGTGTGTTGATGTGTCTCCTTTCTCCAGTGTGTTGATGTGTCTCCTTTCTCCAGTGTGTTGATGTGTCTCCTTTCTCCAGTGTGTTGATGTGTCTCCTTTCTCCAGTGTGTTGATGTGTCTCCTCTCTCCAGTGTGTTGATGTGTCTCCTTTCTCCAGTGTGTTGATGTGTCTCCTTTCTCCAGTGTGTTGATGTGTCTCCTCTCTCCAGTGTGTTGATGTGTCTCCTTTCTCCAGTGTGTTGATGTGTCTCCTCTCTCCAGTGTGTTGATGTGTCTCCTTTCTCCAGTGTGTTGATGTGTCTCCTCTCTCCAGTGTGTTGATGTGTCTCCTCTCTCCAGTGTGTTGAGTGTGTTGATGTGTCTCCTTTCTCCAGTGTGTTGTGTCCAGTGTGTTGATGTGTCTCCTCTCACCAGTGTGTTGATGTGTCTCCTTTCTCCAGTGTGTTGATGTGTGTTGATGTGTCTCCTTTCTCCAGTGTGTTGATGTGTCTCCTCTCTCCAGTGTGTTGATGTGTCTCCAGTGTGTTGATGTGTCTCCTCCAGTGTGTTGATCTCCCAGTGTGTTGATGTGTCTCCTTTCTCCAGTGTGTTGATGTGTCTCCTCTCTCCAGTGTGTTGATGTGTCTCCTTTCTCCAGTGTGTTGTGTCTCCTTTCTCCAGTGTGATGATGTGTCTCCTTTCTCCAGTGTGTTGATGTGTCTCCTTTCTCCATTGTGTTGATGTGTCTCCTCTCTCCAGTGTGTTGATGTGTCTCCTCTCTCCAGTGTGTTGATGTGTCTCCTCTCTCCAGTGTGTTGATGTGTCTCCTTTCTCCAGTGTGTTGATGTGTCTCCTTTCTCCAGTGTGTTGATGTGTCTCCTCTCTCCAGTGTGTTGATGTGTCTCCTTTCTCCAGTGTGTGGTTCCTGTTTGGAGGTGGTTCCAAACTGCCAGGATGGAGAGGTGTTGACGGTGGACGCCAACAGTACAGACCTCTGCTGTCCTGTCTACCACTGTGGTGAGTAACACACACACACACACACACACACACACACACACACACACACACACACACACACACACACACACACACACACACACACACACACACACACACACACACACACACCGTCACAGTGTCTCTGATTCCTGTGTGTGTGTGTGCAGTGTGTGAGCCGTACCGGTGTGCTGAGTTGTCATGTCCCTTGGGGATGTCTGCTGTCACCGTGTCCCCTCCAGACCACTGCTGTCCCCTGCACACCTGCGGTAAAGTAGCTTCTTACACCATCACGTAATGGGGGAACGTGTGTCCTCCTCCATCACGTTGCAACCTGTTAGCCTCCAGTTTAATCAGTCTAACTCTCATGTCATTTATTCAGCCCCCCCCAAAAAAAAAAAAGAAAAACACAAATTGAAAATGTTATTTTTTGTTTCCCTGTTTTTCCAGAGTGTGCGTGTGACAAACTGTCGAAACCAAAATGTGTTCTGGTAGGTTTCTGTATGATTCCACATGATAATGGATGTGTTTGTGTTATCTCTGTAGTGGATGTGTTTGTGTTATCTCTGTAATGGATGTGTCCCTGTAGAGGATGTGTTTGTGTTATCTCTGTAGTGGATGTGTTTGTGTTATCTCTGTAATGGATGTGTCCTTGTAGAGGATGTGTTTGTGTTATCTCTGTAATGGATGTGTCCTTGTAGAGGATGTGTTTGTGTTATCTCTGTAGTGGATGTGTTTGTGTTATCTCTGTAATGGATGTGTCCCTGTAGAGGATGTGTTTGTGTTATCTCTGTAGTGGATGTGTTTGTGTTATCTCTGTAATGGATGTGTCCCTGTAGAGGATGTGTTTGTGTTATCTCTGTAATGGATGTGTTTGTGTTATGTGTTTGTGTTATCTCTGTAGTGGATGTGTTTGTGTTATCTCTGTAGTGGATGTGTTTGTGTTATCTCTGTAATGGATGTGTCCCTGTAATGGATGTGTTCATGTTATCTCTGTAATGGATGTGTTCGTGTTATCTCTGTAGAGGATGTGTTCGTGTTATCTCTGTAGTGGATGTGTTCGTGTTATCTCTGTAATGGATGTGTCCCTGTAATGGATGTGTCCCTGTTATCTCTGTGTTTGTGTTATCTCTGTAGTGGATGTGTTTGTGTTATCTCTGTAGAGGATGTGTTTGTGTTATCTCTGTTATGGATGTGTCCTGTAATGGATGTGTTCGTGTTATCTCTGTAGAGGATGTGTTCGTGTTATCTCTGTAGTGGATGTGTTCGTGTTATCTCTGTAATGGATGTGTCCCTGTAATGGATGTGTTCGTGTTATCTCTGTAGAGGATGTGTTTGTGTTATCTCTGTAGTGGATGTGTTCGTGTTATCTCTGTAATGGATGTGTCCCTGTAATGGATGTGTTCGTGTTATCTCTGTAGTGGATGTGTTCGTGTTATTTCTGTAGAGGATGTGTTCCTGTTATCTCTGTAGTGGATGTGTCTCTGTAGTGGATGTGTGTTCGTGTTATCTCTGTAGAGGATGTGTTCGTGTTATCTCTGTAATGGATGTGTCCCTGTAATGGATGTGTTCGTGTTATCTCTGTAGTGGATGTGTTCGTGTTATCTCTGTAATGGATGTGTCTCTGTAGTGGATGTGTTCGTGTTATCTCTGTAATGGATGTGCTCGTGTTATCTCTGTAGTGGATGTGTTCATGTTATCTCTGTAGTGGATGTGTCTCTGTAGTGGATGTGTTCATGTTATCTCTGTAGTGGATGTGTTCGTGTTATCTCTGTAGAGGATGTGTTCATGTTATCTCTGTAGTGGATGTGTTCGTGTTATCTCTGTAATGGATGTGTCTCTGTAGTGGATGTGTTCGTGTTATCTCTGTAATGGATGTGTTCGTGTTATCTCTGTAATGGATGTGATCATGTTATCTCTGTAATTGATGTGTTCATGTTATCTCTGTAATGGATGTGTTTGTGTTATCTCTGTAGTGGATGTGTTCGTGTTATCTCTGTAATGGATGTGTCCCTGTAGTGGATGTGTTCGTGTTATCTCTGTAGTGGATGTGTTTGTGTTATCTCTGTAATGGATGTGTCCCTGTAATGGATGTGTTCGTGTTATCTCTGTAGTGGATGTGTGTTCGTATTATCTCTGTAGAGGATGTGTTCGTGTTATCTCTGTAGAGGATATGTTCCTGTTATCTCTGTAATGGATGTGTTTGTGTTATCTCTGTAATGGATGTGTTCGTGTTATCTCTGTAGTGGATGTGTTTTTGTTATCTCTGTAGTGGATGTGTGTTCCTGTTATCTCTGTAATGGATGTGTTAGTATTATCTCTGTGGTGGATGTGTCCCTGTAGTGGATGTGTTATCCCTGTGTTTGTTAGTGCTGTATAGCTGTGCTGTTCGCTGGCTGACGTGTTGTCTTCTGAATAGGGAGAGACCATGCAGGTGGACAGGGCTTTCCTAGCAGACCCAACTAACCAGTGTTCCTGTAAGAGATTTAACTGTGGTAAGTGCACGGGTATCATTAGACAGTAACAAACCTTTTCCATTATACAATCATTTCATATTTCATATTATATAAGTGTTTCATGTACAGTACATTTTCAGTTAATGTGTGTTCATGTACAGTACATTTTCAGTTAATGTGTGTTCATGTACAGTACATTTTCAGTTAATGTGTGTTCATGTACAGTACATTTTCAGTTAATGTGTGATCATGTACAGTACATTTTCAGTTAATGTGTGTTCATGTACAGTACATTTTCAGTTAATGTGTGATCGTGTACAGTACATTTTCAACAAATGTGTGTTCATGTACAGTACATTTTCAGTTAATGTGTGATCATGTACAGTACATTTTCAGTTAATGTGTGATCGTGTACAGTACATTTTCAGTTAATGTGTGTTCGTGTACAGTACATTTTCAGTTAATGTGTGATCGTGTACAGTACATTTTCAACAAATGTGTGTTCATGTATAGTACATTTTCAGTTAATGTGTGTTCATGTACAGTACATTTTCAGTTAATGTGTGTTCATGTACAGTACATTTTCAGTTAATGTGTGATCGTGTACAGTACATTTTCAGTTAATGTGTGTTCATGTACAGTACAGTTTCAGTTAATGTGTGATCGTGTACAGTACATTTTAAATGAATGTGTGTTCATGAGTTCATGTGTGTCTGTGTCTGTTTTTGTCTGTACCCCTCTTACAGTGCGTGAGGCGGTGTGTGTGGACGGGGAGCGGGGTGTTATGCATCCGGGACAGACCCTCGTGGATCACAGTCAGGAGGGGGTGTGTCTCACCACCCAGTGTAGCCACAGTCTGGATCCCACCACGGGCTTCCACCTCCTCCGCACCGCCACCACCAACTGCTCTGCTCAGTGTCAACCGGTTAGTCAGTTAGCCTCAGGATGCTAATGTCTGATACCTCAACTGCCACAAATGCTACTATTGCTGTCCCTATTCAGTACTCCAGCCTAATGCTAATGTCTGATACCTCAACTGCTACAAATGCTACTATTGCTGTCCCTATTCAGTACTCCTAGCTTAATGCTAATGTCTGATACCTCAACTGCTACAAATGCTACTATTGCTGTCCCTATTCAGTACTCCAGCCTAATGCTAGTATTTGATACCTCAACTGCTCCAAATGCTTATTTTGCTGTCCCTATTCAGTACTCCTAGCGTCTGATACCTCAACTGCTACAAATGCTACTATTGCTGTCCCTATTCAGCAGTAGCCTACTGCTAGTATTGTTAATGCAGGTACTATTACTCTTACTACAGTATATATGAATATATCAACTCAGGAAAAAAAGAAA
The DNA here is from genome assembly GCF_023373465.1 of Oncorhynchus keta. Classification (NCBI taxonomy): domain Eukaryota; kingdom Metazoa; phylum Chordata; class Actinopteri; order Salmoniformes; family Salmonidae; genus Oncorhynchus; species Oncorhynchus keta. The sequence continues at coordinate 41,895 of NW_026287711.1, read as the reverse complement.
CATCCTTTTTTCAGGACCCTTTCTTTCAAACATAATTTGTAAAAAATCCAAATAACTTCACAGATCTTCATTGTAAAGGTTTTAAACAATGTTTCCCATGCTTTTTCAATGAACCATAAACAATCCATGAACATGCACCTGTGGAACGGTCGTTAAGACACTAACAGCTTACAGAAGTAAGGCAATTAAGGTTTTAGTTGTGAAAACTTAGGACACGAAAGAGGCCTTCCTACTGACTCTGAAAAACAACAAAAGGAAGATGCCCTGTTTTCCTGCTCATCTGCGTGAATGTGCCTTAGGTATGCTGTAAGGAGGCATGAGGACTGCAGATGTTGAAGTGTACCTATGATGAAAATTACAGGCCTCTCTCATATTTTTAAGTGGGAGAACTTGCACAATTGGTGGCTGACTAAATACTTTTTTGCCCCACTGTATGTATATAAAATACAGGTACTATAACTATTACTACAGTATATATGAATATATATATATATATATATATTGTGTGCGTGTATATATATATATATAAAATACAGGTACTATAACTATCACTACAGTATATATGAATATATATGTTACCCTAGGACTGTACTATCTTTTAGAACCAGATATACATCCCTCCCAAAGACCAGATGATGTGCTGTGGTGTCTGCAGGAACATCTCCTGTCTCTACCACAATGACAACGGTACTACACTCCTCTACAAGGTACAGTACAGCAATGGTTCACCCTCTGATTGGCCAGGTACCCCCAGGTTATCTAATCGGTCCTGGTACTACCCTCTGGACAGGCCAGGTACCCCCAGGTTATCTAATCAGTCCTGGTACTACCCTCTGGACAGGCCAGGGACCCCCAGGTTATCTAATCAGTCCTGGTACTACCCTCTGGACAGGCCAGGTACCCCCAGGTTATCTAATTAGTCCTGGTACTACCCTCTGGACAGGCCAGGTACCCCCAGGTTATCTAATCCTGGTACTACCCTCCGATAGGCCAGGTACCCCCAGGTTATATAATCCTGGTACTACCCTCCGATAGGCCAGGTACCCCCAGGTTATATAATCCTGGTACTACCCACTGATAGGCCAGGTACCCCCAGGTTATCTAATCCTGGTACTACCCTCCGATAGGCCAGGTACCCCCAGGTTATATAATCCTGGTACTACCCTCCGATAGGCCAGGTCCCCTCAGGTTAAAATCACTGTAGGTCATCAAGGTAAAGTAATATTGTATTGATCTGGATGATTGTATTGATGTTTCAGCCTGGGAAGTCTTGGGTGTCAGACTGTATGAAGTATGATTGTACCGACACACTGTCAGGCCCGACCCTGGTGTCCTACTCATTCAGCTGTCCACCTTTCAACCAGACAGAGTGTATGAAGGTACGGTTAACACACACACACACACACATACACACACACACACTCGCGCACGCACGCACGCACACACACACACACACACACAGACGCACACACACACACACAGACGCACACACACACACACTTGGGTCAGTCTTTGTAACACTACTACCTCTCTATGATGTTATTTTAGTTGACCTTTAACCCCTGAGATGTGACTGTTGTCTCCACTCTAGATTGGTGGAACCATTGTAAGTTACATGGATGGATGCTGCAAGTCATGTGAGTAAAGAGAAAGACTACCTGTCCCAGCTATGGTTTCTGGGTAGCTTCCTGTACGCCCATATTTAGTATTTTCCTGTATGCCCATATTAAGTCTCTTCCTGTATGCCCATATTAAGTCTCGCCCTGTATGCCCATATTAAGTCTCTCCCTGTATGCCCATATTAAGTCTCTTCCTGTATGCCCATGTTTAGTCTCTCCCTGTATGCCCATGTTTAGTCTCTCCCTGTATGCCCATGTTTAGTCTCTTCCTGTATCCCCATGTTTAGTCTCTTCCTGTTTGGCCATGTTTAGTCTCTCCCTGTATGCCCATGTTTAGTCTCTCCCTGTATGCCCATATTTAGTCTCTTCCTGTATGCCCATGTTTAGTCTCTCCCTGTATGCCCATGTTTAGTCTCTCCCTGTATGCCCATATTTAGTCTCTTCCTGTATGCCCATGTTTAGTCTCTCCCTGTATGCCCATGTTTAGTCTCTTCCTGTATCCCCATGTTTAGTCTCTTCCTGTTTGGCCATGTTTAGTCTCTCCCTGTATGCCCATATTTAGTCTCTCCCTGTATGCCCATATTTAGTCTCTTCCTGTATGCCCATGTTTAGTCTCTCCCTGTATGCCCATATTTAGTCTCTTCTTGTATCCCCATGTTTAGTCTCTTCCTGTTTGGCCATGTTTAGTCTCTCCCTGTATGCCCATATTTAGTCTCTCCCTGTATGCCCATATTTAGTCTCTTCCTGTATGCCCATGTTTAGTCTCTCCCTGTATGCCCATATTTAGTCTCTTCCCACCTGCTATCCCCATTAATCTGTTTACCTGTTTGTCTGTAACGTGGTTTCCATGTTTAGTTTGTCCTTCAGTATGACCCACCATTTCAGACATTTTTCTCTCCCTGCTAAAATATTTCCCCCCAGAAACTACCTACTTTTTAGTCAATCTTCCTGTATGCCCCCCCATGTTAGGAATAGATGCTTTTCAGTGAAAATAACTACACTTTACAAGCAAAATAATCAATCTATCCATTTACCATGACTTCCAAAGACCACACTGCTTCAACATCCATACATGAATTGGTTACATCTGTTTTACCTATGGTAAGTAGAAATGCTACTATGGTATTTACGGTAACTTCATTGAAAAGCATATAGAACTGCTACTATGGTATTTACGGTAACTTCATTGAAAAGCATATAGAAATGCTACTATGGTATTTATGGTAACATCATTGAAAAGCATATAGAACTGCTACTATGGTATTTACGGTAACGTCATTGAAAAGCATATAGAACTGCTACTATGGTATTTACGGTAACATCATTGAAAAGCATATAGAAATGCTACTATGGTATTTACGGTAACGTCACTGAAAAGCATATAGAAATGCTACTATGGTATTTACGGTAACATCATTGAAAAGCATATATAACTGCTACTATGGTATTTACGGTAACATCATTGAAAAGCATATAGAACTGCTACTATGGTATTTACGGTAACGTCATTGAAAAGCACATAGAACTAGATAGAGAGAGTTGGGTTACTTTTCTTCCTTTTTTTGTGTTGGTGTGCAATCTGACCATGGTGTACCAATCCCACCAGGTACCGGATATTCTCTCTTCCCCTTCCCTGTTAGTCCCCTGACACCCACAGTTAACACAAACTGTGAACGAGGTACCCGTCACTGATACAGATCTCTATGAGACAACAAGGCTTGCCAGCACCATTGTTGATATCCAACAATGTACTCCCTTTTTTTTGTTTTTTTACATAAACAATTACAGTACAGGACAAGTCAAAACAGACTCTAAAAAAACATTTATTAAATTTATTATATAAATTTATTATATATTATATTATTATTTATTTATTTATTTATTTAAAAAACTTTTTTTTTTTTGTGTCATATTTTGTTGTTGTCATCCACTATTTTGTTGCCATTTTTCCTCCAATTGTCCTCTGCGGATCACATGACACAGCTAAATCTTTCCCCGTTTTGCACTGTTGGGGGCAGTGCATTGTTGATCGCCAACAATGTACTGTTGGTAGTGGCCAAGTAGTCTGCAGTCGGTTAGACGTCTGCATGGTGTCTTGAACTGTAGTAGGTCGTCTTTTAGTACTGCTGAACACGGGTGTTCTGGGGGTTTGTACTGTAGTAGGTCGTCTTTTAGTACTGCTGAACACGGGTGTTCTGGGGGTTTGTACTGTAGTAGGTCGTCTTTTAGTACTGCTGAACACGGGTGTTCTGGGGGTTTGTACTGTAGTAGGTCGTCTTTTAGTACTGCTGAACACGGGTGTTCTGGGGGTTTGTACTGTAGTAGGTCGTCTTTTAGTACTGCTGAACACGGGTGTTCTGGGGGTTTGTACTGTAGTAGGTCGTCTTTTAGTACTGCTGAACACGGGTGTTCTGGGGGTTTGTACTGTCGCTAATGCTTTGGCTAATATGGTATAATTTGTATCCATTTTTAAAAATAATTGTGTGCTCCTCTTTATGTAATACTTCCCATAGTGGGGCGACAGGGTAGCCTAGTGGTTAGAGCGGTGGACTAGTAACCGGAAGGTTGCAAGTTCAAACCCCCGAGCTGACAAGGTACAAATCTGTCGTTCTACCCCTGAACAGGAAGTTAACCCCACTGTTCCTAGGCCGTCATTGAAAATAAGAATTTGTTTTTAACTGACTTACCTAGTTAAATAAAGATAAAATAAATAGTTTACCCCCCATCCTAGTCTTCCTGAAAGATGACGTGCAGTAGCACTGAAATATGTTATGCCATATTATCCAAACAATAACACCACCTGTTAACAAGTACTAGATCTGGTGAAAGGGTATCTGTTCTGTTTCTGAAACTTTTAAACATTTATTTTTAAATTCATACTTTTATTAGAGGTTATAGTGGGCTTTTCACTCTTACGACAACGGACATATCCGTGTTACTAGGCGATAAATGTTACATATATTACATTAACTCCATGCATTGTAACAGGGATATGTCATTTGTCTTGCTTTTTTTTGTGTGTTTTTTTTTGTCTCATAAACTATTGCAAAATAAATATTATGACATACACATAAATGTATTAGATTGTCAACATTATGTCTTCTGCTTGAAGTGGTTGAAAGTAGACCCTTGTCAATAGGTACACAGGGTAGTAAATGTGTTATCATCACATAGGATTCTTAGTAACGCATTTTAGTTGATTAACTAGGCAGCTCGGTGGGGGAAATAATTCTGTGATGGAATTACACATTGGTTAATTACCATGTTGTTGTTTTACACTGACGCCTCGTCTACACAGAGGATTAAACCAATAGGCTTACGCATCGCAGACCTCTCATACAATTGATATTCAAGTATGACATATTTCTGGCCTCCCTAAACCGTTTCACGTTAAAATCAATATTGCCGCCGTGGGGTATTGTCGCTAACAAAAACCTTGTGTCTTTATGTACCATTTACATTCTGACAGCATGACAACAGTTGTACTGTTTTCGCTCCCTCTGTCTCTCTCTGTTCATGTGTTCCTTCATGGTTTCTACTTCCTCTGTCTCTCTCTGTTCATGTGTTCCTTCATGGTTTCTACTTCCTCTGTCTCTCTCTGTTCATGTGTTCCTTCATGGTTTCTACTTCCTCTGTCTCTCTCTGTTCATGTGTTCCTTCATGGTTTCTACTTCCTCTGTCTCTCTCTGTTCATGTGTTCCTTCATGGTTTCTACTTCCTCTGTCTCTCTCTGTTCATGTGTTCCTTCATGGTTTCTACTTCGTTTCTATACGGCCGGCAGATCAGAGTTCTGGTCTAATGGTTGTTCTTAAGAACCAGATCCAGACTGACGGGATGTGTGGTCAGAACCAGATCCAGACTGATGGGATGTGTGGTCAGAACCAGATCCAGACTGATGTGATGTGTGGTCAGAACCAGATCCAGACTGATGTGATGTGTGGTCAGAACCAGATCCAGACTGATGTGATGTGTGGTCAGAACCAGATCCAGACTGATGAGATGTGTGGTCAGAACCAGATCCAGACTGATGGGATGTGTGGTCAGAACCAGATCCAGACTGATGGGATGTGTGGTCAGAACCAGATCTAGACTGATGTGATGTGTGGTCAGAACCAGATCCAGACTGATGGGATGTGTGGTCAGAACCAGATCCAGACTGATGGGATGTGTGGTCAGAACCAGATCCAGACTGATGGGATGTGTGGTCAGAACCAGATCTAGACTGATGTGATGTGTGGTCAGAACCAGATCCAGACTGATGTGATGTGTGGTCAGAACCAGATCCAGACTGATGTGATGTGTGGTCAGAACCAGATCCAGACTGATGGGATGTGTGGTCAGAACCAGATCCAGACTGATGTGATGTGTGGTCAGAACCAGATCCAGAATGATGTGATGTGTGGTCAGAACCAGATCCAGACTGATGTGATGTGTGGTCAGAACCAGATCCAGACTGATGAGATGTGTGGTCAGAACCAGATCCAGACTGACGGGATGTGTGGTCAGAACCAGATCCAGACTGATGTGATGTGTGGTCAGAACCAGATCCAGACTGATGTGATGTGTGGTCAGAACCAGATCCAGACTGATGGGATGTGTGGTCAGAACCAGATCGATGTGATGTGTGGTCAGAATCAGATCCAGACTGATGGGATGTGTGGTCAGAACCAGATCCAGACTGATGGGATGTGTGGTCAGAACCAGATCCAGACTGATGGGATGTGTGGTCAGAACCAGATCCAGACTGATGGGATGTGTGGTCAGAACCAGATCCAGACTGATGGGATGTGTGGTCAGAACCAGATCCAGACTGTGGTCAGAACCAGATCCAGACTGATGGGATGTGTGGTCAGAACCAGATCCAGACTGTGGTCAGAACCAGATCCAGACCGATGGGATGTGGTCAGAACCAGATTCAGACTGATGTGATGTGTGGTCAGAACCAGATCCAGACTGATGTGATGTGTGGTCAGAACCAGATCCAGACTGATGTGATGTGTGGTCAGAACCAGATCCAGACTGATGTGATGTGTGGTCAGAACCAGATCCAGACTGATGTGATGTGGGTCAGAACCAGATCCAGACTGATGTGATGTGTGGTCAGAACCAGATCCAGACTGATGTGATGTGTGGTCAGAACCAGATCCAGATTGATGGGATGTGTGGTCAGAACCAGATCCAGACTGTGGTCAGAACCAGATCCAGACTGATGTGATGTGTGGTCAGAACCAGATCCAGACTGATGGGATGTGTGGTCAGAACCAGATCCAGACTGTGGTCAGAACCAGATCCAGACTGACGGGATGTGTGGTCAGAACCAGATCCAGGCTGTGGTCAGAACCAGATCCAGACTGACGGGATGTGTGGTCAGAACCAGATCCAGACTGTGGTCAGAACCAGATCCAGACTGATGTGATGTGGTCAGAACCAGATCCAGACTGATGTGATGTGTGGTCAGAACCAGATCCAGACTGATGTGATGTGTGGTCAGAACCAGATCCAGACTGATGTGATGTGTGGTCAGAACCAGATCCAGACTGATGAGATGTGTGGTCAGAACCAGATCCAGACTGATGTGATGTGTGGTCAGAACCAGATCCAGACTGATGTGATGTGTGGTCAGAACCAGATCCAGACTGATGTGATGTGTGGTCAGAACCAGATCCAGACTGATGAGATGTGTGGTCAGAACCAGATCCAGACTGATGGGATGTGTGGTCAGAACCAGATCTAGACTGATGTGATGTGTGGTCAGATCCAGATCCAGACTGATGTGATGTGTGGTCAGAACCAGATCCAGACTGATGTGATGTGTGGTCAGAACCAGATCCAGACTGATGAGATGTTTGGTCAGAACCAGATCCAGACTGATGGGATGTGTGGTCAGAACCAGATCCAGACTGATGGGATGTGTGGTCAGAACCAGATCTAGACTGATGTGATGTGGTCAGAACCAGATCCAGACTGATGTGATGTGTGGTCAGAACCAGAACAAGATCCAAACTGATGAGATGTGTGGTCAGAACCAGAACCAGATCCAGACTGATGTGATGTGTGGTCAGAACCAGATCCAGACTGATGGGATGTGTGGTCAGAACCAGATCCAGACTGATGTGATGTGTGGTCAGAACCAGATCCAGACTGACGGGATGTGTGGTCAGAACCAGATCCAGACTGTGGTCAGAACCAGATCCAGACTATGGTCAGAACCAGATCCAGATTGATGGGATGTGTGGTCAGAACCAGATCCAGACTGATGGGATGTGTGGTCAGAACCAGATCCAGACTGATGTGATGTGTGGTCAGAACCAGATCCAGACTGATGTGATGTGTGGTCAGAACCAGATCCAGGCTGTGGTCAGAACCAGATCCAGACTGACGGGATGTGTGGTCAGAACCAGATCCAGACTGTGGTCAGAACCAGATCCAGACTGACGGGATGTGTGGTCAGAACCAGATCCAGACTGTGGTCAGAACCAGATCCAGACTGATGTGATGTGTGGTCAGAACCAGATCCAGACTGACGGGATGTGTGGTCAGAACCAGATCCAGACTGTGGTCAGAACCAGATCCAGACTGATGTGATGTGTGGTCAGAACCAGATCCAGACTGACGGGATGTGTGGTCATTGTATTTGTGAACCCTGCAGGTAAAGAAGATGGGAAGTCCTGTCAGAAGGTGACAGTAAGGATGACGATACGGAAGAACGACTGTCGCAGTAACAGACCGGTACGTTTTTTTTTTGTTGTCTTAATTGATTCTGACCTGGGTATATAAATGTTACATCAAAATGTAGGAATGGCACCATGTCTGGGAAACTTGTTTCTGGATGAGTACGAGGGTCAAGTCCATCATGGATTATTGTGCCACGATAGTTGAGCAATATCTTCGTCACGATAACGGCTGTTATCATGATGTCTTAAAAAAAAAAAACGCAAAAGATAATCTTTACGTCGCATTAAGGATAATTCATAGCCCATCTACACCACCTGGATTAAAGACGTACGGTAATTTTATATGGCGAGATCAGCTACGAACTGTCCTTCATGCTATATTTGGCGTAGTCGGCAGGATTAGGATATTCACATTTAGCATCACATCCACCTTGTTACATTTTTTGTTGTTTGTTTTTTCCTCCAGGTCAACATAGTGTCATGTGACGGGAAGTGTCCGTCGGCCAGTATTTACAACTACAACATCAACACGTACGCCAGGTTCTGTAAGTGCTGCCGTGAGATGGGGCTGCAGAGGCGCTCCGTGCAGCTCTACTGCAGTGGCAACTCCACGTGGGTCAACTACTCTATACAGGAACCCACCGACTGCTCCTGCCAATGGTCTTAGTGGCCACACAGAGACAGACACACACACACACACACACACACACACACACACACACACACACACACACACACACACACACACACACACACACACACACACACACACACACACACACACACACACTACACACACACACACACACACACACACACACATGACCGTTATTCACTACAGGTGTACACATTAAGTATACGTGCACGCACACACACACACACACACACACACGCACACACACTGCAGAGACACTACTCTTGTATGTCAGAGGGACAACAGAAGGTTGGGTATAGCAGAGCGTGGTTTAGTGGCGTTGGGTGCTTTGGGGCAGTTGAAGGTGGGTAGGGATGTATATGGACACAGCACAGCATCTATACAGGCTGAGATGGAGGAGGAAGCTGTGAGTGGCTGTCATCCTACCGAACCAAAAAGGCCCCGTTACATTTCATGTTGATATGTTGTTGTTGTTGTTGTTGTTGTTGTTGTTGTTGTTGAATTGTCTTTATTTAAATTCTGCCTTTCTAGCTGATACACAACACAATCACTACAACTAGCTGATACACAACACAATCACTACAACTAGCTGATACACAACACAATCACTACAACTAGCTGATACACAACACAATCACTACAACTAGCTGATACACAACACAATCACTACAACTAGCTGATACACAATCACTACAACTAGCTGATACACAACACAATCACTACAACTAGCTGATACACAACACAATCACTACAACTAGCTGATACACAATAACTACAACTAGCTGATACACAACACAATCACTACAACTAGCTGATACACAACACAATCACTACAACTAGCTGATACACAATAACTACAACTAGCTGATACACAACACAATCACTACAACTAGCTGATACACAACACAATCACTACAACTAGCTGATACACAATAACTACAACTAGCTGATACACAACACAATCACTACAACTAGCTGATACACAATCACTACAACTAGCTGATACACAACACAATCACTACAACTAGCTGATACACAATCACTACAACTAGCTGATACACAACACAATCACTACAACTAGCTGATACACAACACAATAACTACAACTAGCTGATACACAACACAATCACTACAACTAGCTGATACACAACACAATCACTACAACTAGCTGATACACAATCACTACAACTAGCTGATACACAACACAATCACTACAACTAGCTGATACACAACACAATCACTACAACTAGCTGATACACAACACAATCACTACAACTAGCTGATACACAACAAATCACTACAACTAGCTGATACACAACACAATCACTACAACTAGCTGATACACAATCACTACAACTAGCTGATACACAACACAATCACTACAACTAGCTGATACACAATCACAATCACACAACACAATACAACTAGCTGATACACAATCACTACAACTAGCTGATACACAACACAATCACTACAACTAGCTGATACACAACACAATCACTACAACTAGCTGATACACAATCACTACAACTAGCTGATACACAACACAATCACTACAACTAGCTGATACACAATCACTACAACTAGCTGATACACAACACAATCACTACAACTAGCTGATACACAATCACTACAACTAGCTGATACACAACACAACTCACTACTACAACTAGCTGATACACAACACAATCACTACAACTAGCTGATACACAATCACTACAACTAGCTGATACACAACACAATCACTACAACTAGCTGATACACAACACAATCACTACAACTAGCTGATACACAACACAATCACTACAACTAGCTGATACACAACACAATCACTACAACTAGCTGATACACAATCACTACAACTAGCTGATACACAACACAATCACTACAACTAGCTGATACACAACACAATCACTACAACTAGCTGATACACAATCACTACAACTAGCTGATACACAACACAATCACTACAACTAGCTGATACACAACACAATCACTACAACTAGCTGATACACAATCACTACAACTAGCTGATACACAACACAATCACTACAACTAGCTGATACACAATCACTACAACTAGCTGATACACAACACAATAACTACAACTAGCTGATACACAATCACTACAACTAGCTGATACACAACACAATCACTACAACTAGCTGATACACAACACAATAACTACAACTAGCTGATACACAACACAATCACAACTACAATCACTACAACTAGCTGATACAACACAATCACTACAACTAGCTGATACACAACACAATCACTACAACTAGCTGATACACAACACAATCACTACAACTAGCTGATACACAACACAATCACTACAACTAGCTGATACACAATCACTACAACTAGCTGATACACAATCACTACAACTAGCTGATACACAACACAATCACTACAACTAGCTGATACACAACACAATCACTACAACTAGCTGATACACAACACAATCACTACAACTAGCTGATACACAACAACTACAACTAGCTGATACACAACACAATCACTACAACTAGCTGATACACAATCACTACAACTAGCTGATACACAACACAATCACTACAACTAGCTGATACACAACACAATCACTACAACTAGCTGATACACAATAACTACAACTAGCTGATACACAACACAATCACTACAACTAGCTGATACACAATAACTACAACTAGCTGATACACAACACAATCACTACAACTAGCTGATACACAACACAATCACTACAACTAGCTGATACACAACACAATCACTACAACTAGCTGATACACAACACAATCACTACAACTAGCTGATACACAACACAATCACTACAACTAGCTGATACACAACACAATAACTACAACTAGCTGATACACAATCACTACAACTAGCTGATACACAACACAATCACTACAACTAGCTGATACACAACACAATCAACTACAACTAGCTGATACACAACACACTACAACTCACACAATACAAACTAGCTGATACACAACACAATCACTACAACTAGCTGATACACAACACAATCACTACAACTAGCTGATACACAACACAATCACTACAACTAGCTGATACACAACACACTACAACTAGCTGATACACAATCACTACAACTAGCTGATACACAACACAATCACTACAACTAGCTGATACACAACACAATCACTACAACTAGCTGATACACAACACAATCACTACAACTAGCTGATACACAACACAATACAACTAGCTGATACACAACACAATAACTAGCTGATACACAACTACAACTAGCTGATACACAACACAATACTACAACTAGCTGATACACAACACAATAACTACAACTAGCTGATACACAACACAATCACTACAACTCTGATACACAACACAATAACTACAACTAGCTGATACACAACACAACTAACTACAACTAGCTGATACACAATCACTACAACTAGCTGATACACAACACAATCACTACAACTAGCTGATACACAACACAATCACTACAACTAGCTGATACACAACACAATCACTACAACTAACTAGCTGATACACAACACAATCACTACAACTAGCTGATACACAACACAATCACTACAACTAGCTGATACACAACTAGCTGATACACAACTACAACTAGCTGATACACAACACAATCACTACAACTAGCTGATACACAATAACTACAACTAGCTGATACAACAACACAATAACTACAACTAGCTGATACACAATCACTACAACTAGCTGATACACAACACAATAACTACAACTAGCTGATACACAACACAATAACTACAACTAGCTGATACACAACACAATCACTACAACTAGCTGATACACAACACAATCACTACAACTAGCTGATACACAATAACTACAACTAGCTGATACACAATACTACAACTAGCTGATACACAAATCACTACAACTAGCTGACTACAACTAGCTGATACACAACACAATAACTACAACTAGCTGATACACAACAACTACAACTAGCTGATACACAACACAATAACTACAACTAGCTGATACACAATCACTACAACTAGCTGATACACAACACAATAACTACAACTAGCTGATACACAACACAATAACTACAACTAGCTGATACACAACACAATAACTACAACTAGCTGATACACACAATCACTACAACTAGCTGATACACAACACAATAACTACAACTAGCTGATACACAACACACAACTCACTACAACTAGCTGATACACAACACAATAACTACAACTAGCTGATACACAACACAATCACTACAACTAGCTGATACACAACACAATCACTACAACTAGCTGATACACAACACAATCTACAACTAGCAACTACAACTAGCTGATACACAACACAATCACTACAACTAGCTGATACACAACACAATCACTACAACTAGCTGATACACAACACAATAACTACAACTAGCTGATACACAATCACTACAACTAGCTGATACACACAACTAGCATACACAATAACTACAACTAGCTGATACACAACACAATACAACTAGCTGATACACAACACAATCACTACAACTAGCTGATACACAACACAATAACTACAACTAGCTGATACACAACACAATAACTACAACTAGCTGATACACAACACAATAACTACAACTAGCTGATACACAACACAACAACTACAACTAGCTGATACACAACACAATAACTACAACTAGCTGATACACAACACAATAACTACAACTAGCTGATACACAACTACAACTAACTAACTACAACTAGCTGATACACAACACAATAACTACAACTAGCTGATACACAACAACACAATAGCTGATACACAACACAATACTAAACTAGCTGATACACAACACAATAACTACAACTAGCTGATACACAACACAATAACTACAACTAGCTGATACACAACACAATAACTACAACTAGCTGATACACAACACAATAACTACAACTAGCTGATACACAACAACTACACAACTAGCTGATACACAACTACAACTAGCTGATACACAATAACTACAACTAGCTGATACACAACACAATAACTACAACTAGCTGATACACAACACAATAACTACAACTAGCTGATACACAACACAATAACTACAACTAGCTGATACACAACACAATAACTACAACTAGCTGATACACAACACAATAACTACAACTAGCTGATACACAACACAATAACTACAACTAGCTGATACACAACACAATAACTACAACTAGCTGATACACAACACAATAACTACAACTAGCTGATACACAACACAATAACTACAACTAGCTGATACACAACACAATAACTACAACTAGCTGATACACAATAACTACAACTAGCTGATACACAACACAATAACTACAACTAGCTGATACACAACACAATAACTACAACTAGCTGATACACAACACAATAACTACAACTAGCTGATACACAACACAACTAGCTGACTACAACTAGCTGATACACAACACAATAACTACAACTAGCTGATACACAACAACTACAACTAGCTGATACACAACTACAACTAACTACAACTAGCTGATACACAACACAATAACTACAACTAGCTGACTACAACTAGCTGATACACAATAACTACAACTAGCTGATACACAACACAATAACTACAACTAGCTGATACACAATAACTACAACTAGCTGATACACAACACAATAACTAAACTAGCTGATACACAACACAATAACTACAACTAGCTGATACACAACACAATAACTACAACTAGCTGATACACAATAACTACAACTAGCTGATACACAACACAATAACTACAACTAGCTGATACACAACTACAACTAGCTGATACACAACAACTACAACTAGCTGATACACAACACAATAACTACAACTAGCTGATACACAACACAATAACTACAACTAGCTGATACAACACAATAACTACAACTAGCTGATACACAACAAATAACTACAACTAGCTGATACACAACACAATAACTACAACTAGCTGATACACAACACAATAACTACAACTAGCTGATACACAATACAACTACAACTAACTACAACTAGCTGATACACAACACAATAACTACAACTAGCTGATACACAACACAACTAACTAAACTAGCTGATACACAACACAATAACTACAACTAGCTGATACACAATAACTACAACTAGCTGATACACAACACAATAACTAACTAGCTGATACACAATAACTACAACTAGCTGATACACAACACAATAACTACAACTAGCTGATACACAACACAATAACTACAACTAGCTGATACACAATACTAAACTAGCTGATACACAACACAATAACTAAACTAGCTGATACACAACACAATAACTACAACTAGCTGATACACAATAACTACAACTAGCTGATACACAACAACTACAACTAGCTGATACACAACACAATAACTACAACTAGCTGATACTAACTACAACTAGCTGATACACAACACAATAACTACAACTAGCTGATACACAACAACTACAACTAGCTGATACACAACACAATAACTACAACTAGCTGATACACAACACAATAACTACAACTAGCTGATACACAACACAATAACTACAACTAGCTGATACACAACACAAACTACAACTAGCTGATACACAATAACTACAACTAGCTGATACACACTACAACTAGCTGATACACAACACAATAACTACAACTAGCTGATACACAACACTACAACTAACTAACAACTAGCTGATACACAACACAATAACTACAACTAGCTGATACACAACACAATAACTACAACTAGCTGATACACAATAACTACAACTAGCTGATACTAACTACAACTAGCTGATACACAACACAATAACTACAACTAGCTGATACACAATACACTACAACTAGCTGATACACAATAACTACAACTAGCTGATACACAACACAATAACTACAACTAGCTGAACACAACACAATAACTACAACTAGCTGATACACAACACAATAACTACAACTAGCTACACACTACAACTAGCTGATACACAACACAATAACTACAACTAGCTGATACACAATAACACAACTAGCTGACAACTAGCTGATACACAATAACTACAACTAGCTGATACACAACACAATAACTACAACTAGCTGATACACAACACATAACTACAACTAGCTGATACACAACAACTACAACTACAACTAGCTGATACACAACACAATAACTACAACTAGCTGATACACAATAACTACAACTAGCTGATACACAACACATACAACAATAACTACAACTAGCTGATACACAACACAACATAACTACAACTAGCTGATACACAATAACTACAACTAGCTGATACACAACAACTACAACAATAACAATACTAAACTAGCTGATACACAACACAACTAGCTGATACACAACACAATAACTACAACTAGCTGATACACAATAACTACAACTAACTACAACTAGCTGATACACAACACAATAACTACAACTAGCTGATACACAATAACTACAACTAGCTGATACACAATAATACACAACACACTAAACTAGCTGATACACACAATAACTACAACTAGCTGATACACAATAACTACAACTAGCTGATACACAATAACTACAACTAGCTGATACACAATAACTACAACTAGCTGATACACAATAACTACAACTAGCTGATACACAACACAATAACTACAACTAGCTGATACACAATAACTACAACTAGCTGATACACAATAACTACAACTAGCTGATACACAATAACTACAACTAGCTGATACACAATAACTACAACTAGCTGATACACAATAACTACAACTAGCTGATACACAACACAATAACTACAACTAGCTGATACACAACAACTACAACTAGCTGATACACAATAACTACAACTAGCTGATACACAACACACTACAACTAATACACAATCACTACAACTAGCTGATACACAATAACTACAACTAGCTGATACACAATAACTACAACTAGCTGATACACAACACAATAACTACAACTAGCTGATACACAATAACTACAACTAGCTGATACACAACACAATAACTACAACTAGCTGATACACAACACAATAACTACAACTAGCTGATACACAATAACTACAACTAGCTGATACACAACACAATAACTACAACTAGCTGATACACAACACAATAACTACAACTAGCTGATACACAATAACTACAACTAGCTGATACACAACACAATAACTACAACTAGCTGATACACAACACAATAACTACAACTAGCTGATACACAACACAATAACTACAACTAGCTGATACACAACACAATAACTACAACTAGCTGATACACAATAACTACAACTAGCTGATACACAACACAATAACTACAACTAGCTGATACACAACACAATAACTACAACTAGCTGATACACAATAACTACAACTAGCTGATACACAACACACAATAACTACAACTAGCTGATACACAACAACAGCTGATACACAACACAATAACTACAACTAGCTGATACACAACACAATAACTAGCTGATACAACTAGCTGATACACAACACAATAACTACAACTAGCTGATACACAACACAATAACTACAACTAGCTGATACACACAAACTACAACTAGCTGATACACAATCACTACAACACTGATACACAACTACAAACACAATAACTACAACTAGCTGATACACAATAACTACAACTAGCTGATACACAACTACAACTAGCTGATACACAACACAATAACTACAACTAGCTGATACACAACACAATAACTACAACTAGCTGATACACAACACAAATAACTACAACTAGCTGATACACAACACAATAACTACAACTAGCTGATACACAACACAATAACTACAACTAGCTGATACACAATAACTACAACTAGCTGATACACAATCACTACAACTAGCTGATACACAACACACTACAACTAGCTGATACACAACACAATAACTACAACTAGCTGATACACAACACAATCACTACAACTAGCTGATACACAATAACTACAACTAGCTGATACTAGCTGACAACACAATAACTACAACTAGCTGATACACAATCACTAAACTAGCTGACACAATAACTAAACTAGCTGATACACAACACAATAACTACAACTAGCTGATACACAACACAACTAACTACAAACTAGCTGATACACAACACAATAACTACAACTAGCTGATACACAACACAATAACTACAACTAGCTGATACACAACACAATAACTACAACTAGCTGATACACAATAACTACAACTAGCTGATACAACAACTACAACTAGCTGATGCATAACACAATAACTACAACTAGCTGATACACAATAACACAACTAGCTGATACACAACACAATAACTACAACTAGCTGATACACAACAACTAGCTGATAACTACAACTAGCTGATACACAACAATAACTACAACTAGCTGATACAACTAGCTGATACACAACACAATAACTACAACTAGCTGATACACAATAACTACAACTAGCTGATACAACTAACTGATACACATACACAATAACTACAACTAGCTGATACACAACACAATAACTACAACTAGCTGATACACAATAACTACAACTAGCTGATACACAATAACTACAACTAGCTGATACACAATAACTACAACTAGCTGATACACAATAACTACAACTAGCTGATACACAACACAATAACTACAACTAGCTGATACACAATAACTACAACTAGCTGATACACAATAACTACAACTAGCTGATACACAATAACTACAACTAGCTGATACACAATAACTACAACTAGCTGATACACAATAACTACAACTAGCTGATACACAATAACTACAACTAGCTGATACACAATAACTACAACTAGCTGATACACAATAACTACAACTAGCTGATACACAACACAATAACTACAACTAGCTGATACACAATAACTACAACTAGCTGATACACAACACAATAACTACAACTAGCTGATACACAATAACTACAACTAGCTGATACACAACACAATAACTACAACTAGCTGATACACAACACAATAACTACAACTAGCTGATACACAATAACTACAACTAGCTGATACACAACACAATAACTACAACTAGCTGATACACAACACAATAACTACAACTAGCTGATACACAACACAATAACTACAACTAGCTGATACACAACACAATAACTACAACTAGCTGATACACAACACAATAACTACAACTAGCTGATACACAACACAATAACTACAACTAGCTGATACACAATAACTACAACTAGCTGATACACAACACAACTACAACTAGCTGATACACAACACAATAACTACAACTAGCTGATACACAATAACTACAACTAGCTGATACACAACACAATAACTACAACTAGCTGATACACAACACAATAACTACAACTAGCTGATACACAACATCACTACAACTAGCTGATACACAACACAACTAGCTGATACACTACAACTAGCTGATACACAACACAATAACTACAACTAGCTGATACACAATAACTACAACTAGCTGATACACAACACAATAACTACAACTAGCTGATACACAACACAATAACTACAACTAGCTGATACACAATCACTACAACTAGCTGATACACAAATAACAAACTAGCTGATACACAACACAATAACTACAACTAGCTGATACACAATAGCAATAACTACAACTAGCTGATACACAATAACTACAACTAGCTGATACACAACACAATAACTACAACTAGCTGATACACAATAACTACAACTAGCTGATACACAATAACTACAACTAGCTGATACACAACACAATAACTACAACTAGCTGATACACAACACAATAACTACAACTAGCTGATACACAACACAATAACTACAACTAGCTGATACACAATAACTACAACTAGCTGATACACAACACAATAACTACAACTAGCTGATACACAACACAATAACTACAACTAGCTGATACACAACACAATAACTACAACTAGCTGATACACAACACAATAACTACAACTAGCTGATACACAACACAATCACTACAACTAGCTGATACACAACACAATAACTACAACTAGCTGATACACAACACAATAACTACAACTAGCTGATACACAATAACTACAACTAGCTGATACACAACACAATAACTACAACTAGCTGATACACAATAACTACAACTAGCTGATACACAATAACTACAACTAGCTGATACACAACACAATAACTACAACTAGCTGATACACAATAACTACAACTAGCTGATACACAACAAATAACTACAACTAGCTGATACACAAACTAGCTGATACACAATAACTACAACTAGCTGATACACAACACAATAACTACAACTAGCTGATACACAACACATAACTACAACTAGCTGATACACAACACAATAACTACAACTAGCTGATACACAACAACTACAACTAGCTGATACACTGATACACAATAACTACAACTAGCTGATACAATAACTACAGCTGATACACAACACAATAACTACAACTAGCTGATACACAACACAACTAGCTGAACTACAACAACTAGCTGATACACAACACAATAACTACAACTAGCTGATACACAACACAATAACTACAACTAGCTGATACACAACACAATCACTACAACTAGCTGATACACAACACAATAACTACAACTAGCTGATACACAACACAATAACTACAACTAGCTGATACACAATAACTACAACTAGCTGATACACAATAACTACAACTAGCTGATACACAACACAATAACTACAACTAGCTGATACACAACACAATAACTACAACTAGCTGATACACAATAACTACAACTAGCTGATACACAACACAATAACTACAACTAGCTGATACACAACACAATAACTACAACTAGCTGATACACAACACAATAACTACAACTGGCTGATACACAACACAATAACTACAACTGGCTGTGCAAAATTGTGTACTTGCGAGCAATAATAAGCAAACGTGTGCAGCCCCGCAATTTGTAACTCGGTGCAAGTATGTGGTATCTCCATTTTGTGTAGCTAACTGTGGTCTTGTGGGGCGTACGTAGCTCGTGTAGGAATTAGATCTGACCCTAGGCCAGCCCCACTCTATGTATTTTGTAGGTAAAATGTGAGAGTATAGAGTCCAACATTAACACTGAATTCAGACATCAAGTTGTGCCTCATTTGTACATAAATAAATTCCCGATCTTTGTGCCTTTTTATGGAAATAAGTATTTTTACATTTAAAAAATATATATATATATATTTAGATGTATTACTTTTTAGAGAGTTATAACACTTCAACATGCTGTATATCAAGTGATATTAAATATGCTTTAATGTTACCATACTAGAGAGGTGTTGCTGAATAATTACCAATCAAGTTGCATGGCGACCATTTTATTTATTTGTTCCTGTTCAACTTAGCACAGTGTTCAATATTTTGGTATTGGTGATTTTTGTCAACGCAGTTTTGGCAAGCATTTGGCCCTGATACATTTAACCCCCAATAGCACTCTCCAAAACTGGTTAGGTTGCAGACTAGAAGTTTTTTTTTTTTACAACGTTAATTTGTGGATATTTTTTTAATTGAAAATGTTACGGGGATAAAATGTTTTAAAAAAAGAATTGCGCTTTTGAAATCACTTTGTTGATAATACAGTAACTTGGTTGACAATCAGTTCTTCCGTTTTTTTCCTGTCTTGAAAATGTGTTTTTGTCACTTGATCGTAATACATATTTTTTACAAATAAATATATCACAGCATAATACAAATTTTGAGAAATGTGGGAGGTGTCAATAATAAAGTGTTGTGATTGGTTTGCTTATGTTTCAAGCGTTTTCAATAACTTAAGTTCATTGTAAAGATAATTTTTGAATTGTGTTATTATTGGGGATATGAAACAACAGGTTAGTGTAGTGAAACTAAATGTACATTTGAACTTTCAATAAATATTTCCTTAGAAAACCCTAAGATATCCTGACTGGTTTCTGTATGAATGTTTCCTTAGAAAACCCCAAGATATCCTGACTGGTTTCTGTATAAATGTTTCCTAAGAAAACCCTAAGTTATCCTGACTGGTTTCTGTATAAATGTTTCCTTAGAAAACCCTAAGATATCCTAAGAAATTCCCTAAGATATGGTTTCTGTATAAATGTTTCCTTTTAGAAAACCCTAAGATATCCTGTGGTTTCTGTATAAATGTTTCCTGAAAACCCTAAGATATCCTGACTGGTTTCAAGTGTATAAATTCTGAAAACCCTAAGTTTTCTGTATAAATGTTTCCCTTAGCGACCATTTTATTTATTTGTTTCTGTTCAACTAGCACAGTGTTCAATGGTTTCTGTATTGGTGTTTTTAGAAAACCCTAAGATATCCTGACTGGTTTCCCTGATACATTTAACCCCAATAAGTTCCAAACTGGTTAGGTTGCTTACTAAATGTTTTTTTTTTACCCTAAGTTAATTTGTGGATATTTTTTATAAATGTTACGGAAAACCCTAAAATGTTTTGTATAAATGTTTCCTTTGAAAACCTTTGATGATAATGACTGTAACTTCTGTATAAATCAGTT
This sequence comes from Oncorhynchus keta, assembly GCF_023373465.1. Classification (NCBI taxonomy): domain Eukaryota; kingdom Metazoa; phylum Chordata; class Actinopteri; order Salmoniformes; family Salmonidae; genus Oncorhynchus; species Oncorhynchus keta. The sequence continues at coordinate 19,360 of NW_026287711.1, read as the reverse complement.
TTCCGTTTTATTCCTGTCTTGAAAATAAAAACCCTAAGATATCCTACTTTTTCAAATAAATGTTTCTACAAAACCTAAATATATCCTGAGGTTAATAAAATTTTGAGAAATATCCTGAGGTGTCAATAATAAAGTGTTGTGATTGGTTTGCTTATGTTTCTGTATAAATTTTCAAAAACCCTAAGTTCATTGAAAGATTTTTGAATTGTGTTATTTTGGGGAAAAACAACAGGTTTCTGTATAAATGTTTCCTTAAAAACCCTGTAGATTTGAACTGGTTTCAATAAATGTTTCCTTAGAAAACCCTAAGATATCCTGACTGGTTTCTGTATAAATGTTTCCTTAGAAAACCCCAAGATATCCTGACTGGTTTCTGTATAAATGTTTCCTTAGAAAACCCTAAGATATCCTGACTGGTTTCTGTATAAATGTTTCCTTAGAAAACCCTAAGATATCCTGACTGGTTTCTGTATAAATGTTTCCTTAGAAAACCCTAAGATTCCTGACTGGTTTCTGTATAAATGTTTCCTTAGAAAACCCTAAGATATCCTGACTGGTTTCTGTATAAATGTTTCCTTAGAAAACCTAAGATATCCTGACTGGTTTCTGTATAAATGTTTCCTTAGAAAACCCTAAGATATCCTGACTGGTTTCTGTATAAATGTTTCCTTAGAAAACCCTAAGATATCCTGACTGGTTTCTGTATAAATGTTTCCTTAGAAACCCTAAGATATCCTGACTGGTTTCTGTATAAATGTTTCCTTAGAAAACCCTAAGATATCCTGACTGGTTTCTGTATAAATGTTTCCTTAGAAAACCCTAAGATATCCTGACTGGTTTCTGTATAAATGTTTCCTTAGAAAACCCTAAGATATCCTGACTGGTTTCTGTATAAATGTTTCCTTAGAAAACCCTAAGATATCCTGACTGGTTTCTGTATAAATGTTTCCTTAGAAAACCCTAAGATATCCTGACTGGTTTCTGTATAAATGTTTCCTTAGAAAACCCTAAGATATCCTGACTGGTTTCTGTATAAATGTTTCCTTAGAAAACCCTAAGATATCCTGACTGGTTTCTGTATAAATGTTTCCTTAGAAAACCCTAAGATATCCTGACTGGTTTCTGTATAAATGTTTCCTTAGAAAACCCTAAGATATCCTGACTGGTTTCTGTATAAATGTTTCCTTAGAAAACCCTAAGATATCCTGACTGGTTTCTGTATAAATGTTTCCTTAGAAAACCCTAAGATATCCTGACTGGTTTCTGTATAAATGTTTCCTTAGAAAACCCTAAGATATCCTGACTGGTTTCTGTATAAATGTTTCCTTAGAAAACCCTAAGATATCCTGACTGGTTTCTGTATGAATGTTTCCTTAGAAAACCCTAAGATATCCTGACTGGTTTCTGTATAAATGTTTCCTTAGAAAACCCTAAGATATCCTGACTGGTTTCTGTATAAATGTTTCCTTAGAAAACCCTAAGATATCCTGACTGGTTTCTGTATAAATGTTTCCTTAGAAAACCCTAAGATATCCTGACTGGTTTCTGTATAAATGTTTCCTTAGAAAACCCTAAGATATCCTGACTGGTTTCTGTATAAATGTTTCCTTAGAAAACCCTAAGATATCCTGACTGGTTTCTGTATAAATGTTTCCTTAGAAAACCCTAAGATATCCTGACTGGTTTCTGTATAAATGTTTCCTTAGAAAACCCTAAGATATCCTGACTGGTTTCTGTATAAATGTTTCCTTAGAAAACCCTAAGATATCCTGACTGGTTTCTGTATAAATGTTTCCTTAGAAAACCCTAAGATATCCTGACTGGTTTCTGTATAAATGTTTCTAATGTTATACAGGGGACATGTTTTTGTGTGTAGATTGAGTTTCAGGACACATCATGTTATGGTCAATATTGGCTCCATGTTGGTTACTTTAGTAGTATTTAGTGTATCAGCACGTTAAAATAGACTAGTTGATCATCCTACAGGGAACATGCTAGCTGTATATATTGATGTTTTATTTTATTTAACCTTTATTTAACTAAGCAAGTCAGTTAAGAAAACATTTATTATTTACATTGACGGCCTACACCGGCCAATCACGGACGTGCACCGTACTATGGGACTCCCAATCACTGCTGGATGTGATGCAGCCTGGATTCCATCCAGGGGACTGTAGTGACGCCTCTCGCACTGAGATGCAGAGTCTTAGACCGCTCACCCACCCGGGAGCCCAAGGTTTATAGCAGACACAGTGTCTTAGACCGCTGACCCACCCGGGAGCCCAAGGTTTATAGCAGACACACCCAGGAGCCTTTATAGCAGACACAGTGTCTTAGACCGCTGACCCACCTGGGAGCCCAAGGTTTATAGCAGACACAGTGTCTTAGCCCCCACCCAGGAGCCCAAGGTTTATAGCAGACACAGTGTCTTAGACCGCTGACCCACCCGGGAGCCCAAGGTTTATAGCAGACACAGTGTCTTAGACTGCTGACCCACCCAGGAGCCCAAGGTTTATAGCAGACACAGTGTCTTAGACCGCTGACCCACCCAGGAGCCCAAGGTTTATAGCAGACACAGTGTCTTAGACCGCTGACCCACCCAGGAGCAGACACAGTGTCTTAGACCGCTGTTTATAGCAGACACAGTGTCTTAGACCGCTGACCCACCCAGGAGCCCAAGGTTTATAGCAGACAGTGTCTTAGACCGCTGACCCACCCACCCCAAGGTTTATAGCAGACACAGTGTCTTAGACCGCTGACCCACCCAGGAGCCCAAGGTTTATAGCAGACACAGTGTCTTAGACCGCTGACCCACCCGGGAGCCCAAGGTTTATAGCAGACACAGTGTCTTAGACCGCTGACCCACCCGGGAGCCCAAGGTTTATAGCAGACACAGTGTCTTAGACCGCTGACCCACCCAGGAGCCCAAGGTTTATAGCAGACACAGTGTCTTAGACCGCTGACCCACCCAGGAGCCCAAGGTTTATAGCAGACACAGTGTCTTAGACCGCTGACCCACCCAGGAGCCCAACGTTTATAGCAGACACAGTGTCTTAGACCGCTGACCCACCCGGGAGCCCAACGTTTATAGCAGACACAGTGTCTTAGACCGCTGACCCACCTGGGAGCCCAAGGTTCATAGCAGACACAGTGTCTTAGACTGCTGACCCACCTGGGAGCCCAAGGTTTACAGACAGCACCAGCGTTAACCACAGTGTCAGCTGACACCTGAATACAGACACAGTGTCTTAGATCCAGCGTTTAACAGACAGCTGACACCTGACCAGCGTTACCAAGCTCACCTGATACCAATCAGATCCACTAACATCCAACAGCTGACACCTGAATACCAATCAGATCCAGATAACAGACAGCTGACACCTGAATACCAATCAGATCCACTAACAGACAGCTGACACCTGAATACCAATCAGATCCAGTAACAACCAACAGCTGACACCTGAATACCAATCAGATCCACGAACAACCAACAGCTGACACCTGAATACCAATCAGATCCAGCGATAACCAACAGCTGACACCTGAATACCAATCAGATCCAGTGTTAACCAACAGCTGACACCTGAATACCAATCAGATCCAGCGTTAGCCAACAGCTGACACCTGAATACCAATCAGATCCAGCGATAACCAACAGCTGACACCTGAATACCAATCAGATCCAGTGTTAACCAACAGCTGACACCTGAATACCAATCAGATCCAGTGTTAACCAACAGCTGACACCTGAATACCAATCAGATCCAGTGTTAACCAACAGCTGACACCTGAATACCAATCAGATCCAGCGATAACCAACAGCTGACACCTGAATACCAATCAGATCCAGTGTTAACCAACAGCTGACACCTGAATACCAATCAGATCCAGCGATAACCAACAGCTGACACCTGAATACCAATCAGATCCACTAACATCCAACAGCTGACACCTGAATACCAATCAGATCCACTAACATCCGACAGCTGACACCTGAATACCAATCAGATCCAGTGTTAACCAACAGCTGACACCTGAATACCAATCAGATCCAGCGATAACCAACAGCTGACACCTGAATACCAATCAGATCCAGTGTTAACAGACAGCTGACACCTGAATACCAATCAGATCCAGCAACCAACAGCTGACACCTGAATACCAATCAGATCCAGCTAACCAACAGCTGACACCTGAATACCAATCAGATCCACCAACAACCAACAGCTGACACCTGAATACCAATCAGATTCACTAACATCCAACAGCTGACACCTGAATACCAATCAGATCCAGCGTTAGCCAACAGCTGACACCTGAATACCAATCAGATCCACTAACATCCAACAGCTGACACCTGAATACCAATCAGATGCAGTGTTAACCAACAGCTGACACCTGAATACCAATCAGATCCAGTGTTAACCAACAGCTGACACCTGAATACCAATCAGATCCACTAACATCCAACAGCTGACACCTGAATACCAATCAGATCCAGTGTTAACCAACAGCTGACACCTGAATACCAATCAGATCCAGCGTTAACCAACAGCTGACACCTGAATACCAATCAGATCCAGTGTTAACAGACAGCTGACACCTGAATACCAATCAGATCCACTAACAACCAACAGCTGACACCTGAATACCAATCAGATCCACTAACATCCAACAGCTGACACCTGAATACCAATCAGATCCACTAACATCCAACAGCTGACACCTGAATACCAATCAGATCCAGTGTTAACAGACAGCTGACACCTGAATACCAATCAGATCCAGTGTTAACCAACAGCTGACACCTGAATACCAATCAGATCCAGCGTTAACCAACAGCTGACACCTGAATACCAATCAGATCCACTGAACAGCTGACACCTGAATACCAATCAGATCCACTAACAACCAACAGCTGACACCTGAATACCAATCAGATCCAGTGTTAACAGACAGCTGACACCTGAATACCAATCAGATCCACTCATCCAACAGCTGACACCTGAATACCAATCAGATCCACTAACATCCAACAGCTGACACCTGAATACCAATCAGATCCACTAACATCCAACAGCTGACACCTGAATACCAATCAGATCCACTAACATCCAACAGCTGACACCTGAATACCAATCAGATCCACTGTTAACCAACAGCTGACACCTGAATACCAATCAGATCCAGCTAACATCCAACAGCTGACACCTGAATACCAATCAGATCCACTAACATCCAACAGCTGACACCTGAATACCAATCAGATCCAGCGATAACCAACAGCTGACACCTGAATACCAATCAGATCCACTAACATCCAACAGCTGACACCTGAATACCAATCAGATCCAGTGTTAACAGACAGCTGACACCTGAATACCAATCAGATCCAGCGATAACCAACAGCTGACACCTGAATACCAATCAGATCCAGTGTTATCCAACAGCTGACACCTGAATACCAATCAGATCCAGTGTTAACAGACAGCTGACACCTGAATACCAATCAGATCCAGCGTTAACCAACAGCTGACACCTGAATACCAATCAGATCCAGCGATAACCAACAGCTGACACCTGAATACCAATCAGATCCAGTGTTAACAGACAGCTGACACCTGAATACCAATCAGATCCAGTGTTAACAGACAGCTGACACCTGAATACCAATCAGATCCAGCGATAACAGACAGCTGACACCTGAATACCAATCAGATCCAGCGATAACAGACAGCTGACACCTGAATACCAATCAGATCCAGGGATAACCAGACAGCTGACACCTGAATACCAATCAGATCCAGTGTTAACCAACAGCTGACACCTGAATACCAATCAGATCCAGTGTTAACCAACAGCTGACACCTGAATACCAATCAGATCCAGTGTTAACCAACAGCTGACACCTGAATACCAATCAGATCCAGTGTTAACAGACAGCTGACACCTGAATACCAATCAGATCCAGTGTTAACCAACAGCTGACACCTGAATACCAATCAGATCCAGTGTTAACCAACAGCTGACACCTGAATACCAATCAGATCCAGTGTTAACCAACAGCTGACACCTGAATACCAATCAGATCCAGTGTTAACCAACAGCTGACACCTGAATACCAATCAGATCCAGTGTTAACCAACAGCTGACACCTGAATACCAATCAGATCCAGTGTTAACCAACAGCTGACACCTGAATACCAATCAGATCCAGTGTTAACAGACAGCTGACACCTGAATACCAATCAGATCCAGTGTTAACAGACAGCTGACACCTGAATACCAATCAGATCCAGTGATAGCCAACAGCTGACACCTGAATACCAATCAGATCCAGTGTTAACAGACAGCTGACACCTGAATACCAATCAGATCCAGTGTTAACAGACAGCTGACACCTGAATACCAATCAGATGCAGTGTTAACAGACAGCTGACACCTGAATACCAATCAGATCCAGCGTTAGCCAACAGCTGACACCTGAATACCAATCAGATCCAGTGTTAACCAACAGCTGACACCTGAATACCAATCAGATCCAGTGTTAACAGACAGCTGACACCTGAATACCAATCAGATCCAGTGTTAACAGACAGCTGACACCTGAATACCAATCAGATCCAGTGTTAACAGACAGCTGACACCTGAATACCAATCAGATCCAGTGTTAACCAACAGCTGACACCTGAATACCAATCAGATCCAGCGATAACCAACAGCTGACACCTGAATACCAATCAGATCCAGCGATAACCAACAGCTGACACCTGAATACCAATCAGATCCAGCGATAACCAACAGCTGACACCTGAATACCAATCAGATCCAGCGATAACAGACAGCTGACACCTGAATACCAATCAGATCCAGTGTTAACAGACAGCTGACACCTGAATACCAATCAGATCCAGTGTTAACAGACAGCTGACACCTGAATACCAATCAGATCCAGTGTTAACCAACAGCTGACACCTGAATACCAATCAGATGCAGCGATAACCGACAGCTGACACCTGAATACCAATCAGATCCAGTGTTAACAGACAGCTGACACCTGAATACCAATCAGATCCAGTGTTAACAGACAGCTGACACCTGAATACCAATCAGATCCAGCGATAACCAACAGCTGACACCTGAATACCAATCAGATCCAGCGATAACCAACAGCTGACACCTGAATACCAATCAGATCCAGCGATAACCAACAGCTGACACCTGAATACCAATCAGATCCAGTGTTAACAGACAGCTGACACCTGAATACCAATCAGATCCAGCGATAACCAACAGCTGACACCTGAATACCAATCAGATCCAGTGTTAACCAACAGCTGACACCTGAATACCAATCAGATCCAGTGTTAACCGACAGCTGACACCTGAATACCAATCAGATCCAGCGATAACCAACAGCTGACACCTGAATACCAATCAGATCCAGTGTTAACCGACAGCTGACACCTGAATACCAATCAGATCCAGCGATAACCAACAGCTGACACCTGAATACCAATCAGATCCAGCGATAACCAACAGCTGACACCTGAATACCAATCAGATCCAGCGATAACCAACAGCTGACACCTGAATACCAATCAGATCCAGTGTTAACCAACAGCTGACACCTGAATACCAATCAGATCCAGTGATAACCAACAGCTGACACCTGAATACCAATCAGATCCAGTGTTAACCAACAGCTGACACCTGAATACCAATCAGATCCAGTGTTAACCGACAGCTGACACCTGAATACCAATCAGATCCAGCGATAACCAACAGCTGACACCTGAATACCAATCAGATCCAGTGTTAACCAACAGCTGACACCTGAATACCAATCAGATCCAGTGTTAACAGACAGCTGACACCTGAATACCAATCAGATCCAGTGTTAACCAACAGCTGACACCTGAATACCAATCAGATCCAGTGTTAACAGACAGCTGACACCTGAATACCAATCAGATCCAGTGTTAACAGACAGCTGACACCTGAATACCAATCAGATCCAGCGTTAGCCAACAGCTGACACCTGAATACCAATCAGATGCAGTGTTAACAGACAGCTGACACCTGAATACCAATCAGATCCAGTGTTAACAGACAGCTGACACCTGAATACCAATCAGATCCAGTGTTAACAGACAGCTGACACCTGAATACCAATCAGATCCAGCGATAACCAACAGCTGACACCTGAATACCAATCAGATCCAGCGATAACCAACAGCTGACACCTGAATACCAATCAGATCCAGTGTTAACAGACAGCTGACACCTGAATACCAATCAGATCCAGCGTTAACCAACAGCTGACACCTGAATACCAATCAGATCCAGTGTTAACAGACAGCTGACACCTGAATACCAATCAGATCCAGCGATAACCAACAGCTGACACCTGAATACCAATCAGATCCAGTGTTAACAGACAGCTGACACCTGAATACCAATCAGATCCAGTGTTAACAGACAGCTGACACCTGAATACCAATCAGATCCAGTGATAACCAACAGCTGACACCTGAATACCAATCAGATCCAGTGATAACCAACAGCTGACACCTGAATACCAATCAGATCCAGTGTTAACAGACAGCTGACACCTGAATACCAATCAGATCCAGCGATAACCAACAGCTGACACCTGAATACCAATCAGATCCAGCGATAACCAACAGCTGACACCTGAATACCAATCAGATCCAGCGATAACCAACAGCTGACACCTGAATACCAATCAGATCCAGCGATAACCAACAGCTGACACCTGAATACCAATCAGATCCAGCGATAACCAACAGCTGACACCTGAATACCAATCAGATCCAGCGATAACCGACAGCTGACACCTGAATACCAATCAGATCCAGTGTTAACAGACAGCTGACACCTGAATACCAATCAGATCCAGTGTTAACAGACAGCTGACACCTGAATACCAATCAGATCCAGTGTTAACAGACAGCTGACACCTGAATACCAATCAGATCCAGTGTTAACAGACAGCTGACACCTGAATACCAATCAGATCCAGTGATAACCGACAGCTGACACCTGAATACCAATCAGATCCAGTGATAACCAACAGCTGACACCTGAATACCAATCAGATCCAGTGTTAACCAACAGCTGACACCTGAATACCAATCAGATCCAGTGTTAACAGACAGCTGACACCTGAATACCAATCAGATCCAGTGTTAACCAACAGCTGACACCTGAATACCAATCAGATCCAGTGTTAACAGACAGCTGACACCTGAATACCAATCAGATCCAGTGTTAACAGACAGCTGACACCTGAATACCAATCAGATCCAGTGTTAACAGACAGCTGACACCTGAATACCAATCAGATCCAGTGTTAACCAACAGCTGACACCTGAATACCAATCAGATCCAGTGTTAACAGACAGCTGACACCTGAATACCAATCAGATCCAGTGTTAACAGACAGCTGACACCTGAATACCAATCAGATCCAGTGTTAACCAACAGCTGACACCTGAATACCAATCAGATCCAGTGTTAACAGACAGCTGACACCTGAATACCAATCAGATCCAGCGTTAGCCAACAGCTGACACCTGAATACCAATCAGATGCCGTGTTAACCAACAGCTGACACCTGAATACCAATCAGATCCAGCGATAACCAACAGCTGACACCTGAATACCAATCAGATCCAGCGATAACCAACAGCTGACACCTGAATACCAATCAGATCCAGCGATAACCAACAGCTGACACCTGAATACCAATCAGATCCAGTGTTAACAGACAGCTGACACCTGAATACCAATCAGATCCAGCGATAACCAACAGCTGACACCTGAATACCAATCAGATCCAGTGTTAACCAACAGCTGACACCTGAATACCAATCAGATCCAGTGTTAACCAACAGCTGACACCTGAATACCAATCAGATCCAGCGATAACCAACAGCTGACACCTGAATACCAATCAGATCCAGTGTTAACCAACAGCTGACACCTGAATACCAATCAGATCCAGTGATAACCAACAGCTGACACCTGAATACCAATCAGATCCAGCGATAACCAACAGCTGACACCTGAATACCAATCAGATCCAGCGATAACCAACAGCTGACACCTGAATACCAATCAGATCCAGTGTTAACCAACAGCTGACACCTGAATACCAATCAGATCCAGCGATAACCAACAGCTGACACCTGAATACCAATCAGATCCAGTGTTAACCAACAGCTGACACCTGAATACCAATCAGATCCAGTGTTAACCAACAGCTGACACCTGAATACCAATCAGATCCAGTGATAACCAACAGCTGACACCTGAATACCAATCAGATCCAGTGTTAACCAACAGCTGACACCTGAATACCAATCAGATCCAGTGTTAACAGACAGCTGACACCTGAATACCAATCAGATCCAGTGTTAACCAACAGCTGACACCTGAATACCAATCAGATCCAGTGTTAACAGACAGCTGACACCTGAATACCAATCAGATCCAGTGTTAACAGACAGCTGACACCTGAATACCAATCAGATCCAGTGTTAACAGACAGCTGACACCTGAATACCAATCAGATCCAGTGTTAACCAACAGCTGACACCTGAATACCAATCAGATCCAGTGTTAACAGACAGCTGACACCTGAATACCAATCAGATCCAGTGTTAACAGACAGCTGACACCTGAATACCAATCAGATCCAGTGTTAACCAACAGCTGACACCTGAATACCAATCAGATCCAGTGTTAACAGACAGCTGACACCTGAATACCAATCAGATCCAGTGTTAACCGACAGCTGACACCTGAATACCAATCAGATCCAGTGTTAACCGACAGCTGACACCTGAATACCAATCAGATCCAGCGATAACCGACAGCTGACACCTGAATACCAATCAGATCCAGCGATAACCGACAGCTGACACCTGAATACCAATCAGATCCAGCGATAACCAACAGCTGACACCTGAATACCAATCAGATCCAGTGTTAACAGACAGCTGACACCTGAATACCAATCAGATCCAGCGATAACCAACAGCTGACACCTGAATACCAATCAGATCCAGTGTTAACCAACAGCTGACACCTGAATACCAATCAGATCCAGTGTTAACCGACAGCTGACACCTGAATACCAATCAGATCCAGCGATAACCGACAGCTGACACCTGAATACCAATCAGATCCAGTGTTAACCGACAGCTGACACCTGAATACCAATCAGATCCAGCGTTAACCAACAGCTGACACCTGAATACCAATCAGATCCAGCGATAACCAGACAGCTGACACCTGAATACCAATCAGATCCAGTGTTAACCAACAGCTGACACCTGAATACCAATCAGATCCAGTGTTAACCAACAGCTGACACCTGAATACCAATCAGATCCAGTGATAACCAACAGCTGACACCTGAATACCAATCAGATCCAGTGTTAACAACAGCTGACACCTGAATACCAATCAGATCCAGTGTTAACCGACAGCTGACACCTGAATACCAATCAGATCCAGTGTTAACAACAGCTGACACCTGAATACCAATCAGATCCAGTGTTAACCAACAGCTGACACCTGAATACCAATCAGATCCAGTGTTAACAGACAGCTGACACCTGAATACCAATCAGATCCAGTGTTAACCAACAGCTGACACCTGAATACCAATCAGATCCAGTGTTAACAGACAGCTGACACCTGAATACCAATCAGATCCAGTGTTAACAGACAGCTGACACCTGAATACCAATCAGATCCAGTGTTAACCAACAGCTGACACCTGAATACCAATCAGATCCAGTGTTAACAGACAGCTGACACCTGAATACCAATCAGATCCAGTGTTAACAGACAGCTGACACCTGAATACCAATCAGATCCAGTGTTAACCGACAGCTGACACCTGAATACCAATCAGATCCAGCGATAACCAACAGCTGACACCTGAATACCAATCAGATCCAGTGTTAACCAACAGCTGACACCTGAATACCAATCAGATCCAGTGTTAACAGACAGCTGACACCTGAATACCAATCAGATCCAGTGTTAACCAACAGCTGACACCTGAATACCAATCAGATCCAGTGTTAACAGACAGCTGACACCTGAATACCAATCAGATCCAGCGATAACCAACAGCTGACACCTGAATACCAATCAGATCCAGTGTTAACAGACAGCTGACACCTGAATACCAATCAGATCCAGTGTTAACAGACAGCTGACACCTGAATACCAATCAGATCCAGTGATAACCAACAGCTGACACCTGAATACCAATCAGATCCAGTGATAACCAACAGCTGACACCTGAATACCAATCAGATCCAGTGTTAACAGACAGCTGACACCTGAATACCAATCAGATCCAGCGATAACCAACAGCTGACACCTGAATACCAATCAGATCCAGTGTTAACCAACAGCTGACACCTGAATACCAATCAGATCCAGCGATAACCAACAGCTGACACCTGAATACCAATCAGATCCAGTGTTAACCAACAGCTGACACCTGAATACCAATCAGATCCAGCGATAACCAACAGCTGACACCTGAATACCAATCAGATCCAGTGTTAACAGACAGCTGACACCTGAATACCAATCAGATCCAGTGTTAACAGACAGCTGACACCTGAATACCAATCAGATCCAGTGTTAACAGACAGCTGACACCTGAATACCAATCAGATCCAGTGTTAACAGACAGCTGACACCTGAATACCAATCAGATCCAGTGTTAACAGACAGCTGACACCTGAATACCAATCAGATCCAGTGATAACCGACAGCTGACACCTGAATACCAATCAGATCCAGCGATAACCAACAGCTGACACCTGAATACCAATCAGATCCAGTGTTAACCAACAGCTGACACCTGAATACCAATCAGATCCAGTGTTAACAGACAGCTGACACCTGAATACCAATCAGATCCAGTGTTAACCAACAGCTGACACCTGAATACCAATCAGATCCAGTGTTAACAGACAGCTGACACCTGAATACCAATCAGATCCAGTGTTAACAGACAGCTGACACCTGAATACCAATCAGATCCAGTGTTAACAGACAGCTGACACCTGAATACCAATCAGATCCAGTGTTAACCAACAGCTGACACCTGAATACCAATCAGATCCAGTGTTAACCAACAGCTGACACCTGAATACCAATCAGATCCAGCGATAACCAACAGCTGACACCTGAATACCAATCAGATCCAGCGATAACCAACAGCTGACACCTGAATACCAATCAGATCCAGTGTTAACAGACAGCTGACACCTGAATACCAATCAGATCCAGTGTTAACCAACAGCTGACACCTGAATACCAATCAGATCCAGTGTTAACAGACAGCTGACACCTGAATACCAATCAGATCCAGCGATAACCAACAGCTGACACCTGAATACCAATCAGATCCAGTGTTAACCAACAGCTGACACCTGAATACCAATCAGATCCAGTGTTAACAGACAGCTGACACCTGAATACCAATCAGATCCAGTGTTAACCAACAGCTGACACCTGAATACCAATCAGATCCAGTGTTAACAGACAGCTGACACCTGAATACCAATCAGATCCAGTGTTAACAGACAGCTGACACCTGAATACCAATCAGATCCAGTGATAACCAACAGCTGACACCTGAATACCAATCAGATCCAGTGTTAACAGACAGCTGACACCTGAATACCAATCAGATCCAGTGTTAACCAACAGCTGACACCTGAATACCAATCAGATCCAGTGTTAACAGACAGCTGACACCTGAATACCAATCAGATCCAGTGTTAACCAACAGCTGACACCTGAATACCAATCAGATCCAGTGTTAACAGACAGCTGACACCTGAATACCAATCAGATCCAGTGTTAACAGACAGCTGACACCTGAATACCAATCAGATCCAGTGTTAACAGACAGCTGACACCTGAATACCAATCAGATCCAGTGTTAACCAACAGCTGACACCTGAATACCAATCAGATCCAGTGTTAACCAACAGCTGACACCTGAATACCAATCAGATCCAGTGATAACCAACAGCTGACACCTGAATACCAATCAGATCCAGCGTTAGCCAACAGCTGACACCTGAATACCAATCAGATGCAGTGTTAACAGACAGCTGACACCTGAATACCAATCAGATCCAGTGTTAACAGACAGCTGACACCTGAATACCAATCAGATCCAGTGTTAACAGACAGCTGACACCTGAATACCAATCAGATCCAGCGTTAACCAACAGCTGACACCTGAATACCAATCAGATCCAGTGTTAACCAACAGCTGACACCTGAATACCAATCAGATCCAGTGTTAGCAAACAGCTGACACCTGAATACCAATCAGATCCAGTGTTAACCAACAGCTGACACCTGAATACCAATCAGATCCAGTGTTAACAGACAGCTGACACCTGAATACCAATCAGATCCAGCGATAACCAACAGCTGACACCTGAATACCAATCAGATCCAGTGTTAACAGACAGCTGACACCTGAATACCAATCAGATCCAGTGTTAACAGACAGCTGACACCTGAATACCAATCAGATCCAGCGTTAACCGACAGCTGACACCTGAATACCAATCAGATCCAGTGTTAACAAACAGCTGACACCTGAATACCAATCAGATCCAGTGTTAACAGACAGCTGACACCTGAATACCAATCAGATCCAGTGTTAACCAACAGCTGACACCTGAATACCAATCAGATCCAGTGTTAACCAACAGCTGACACCTGAATACCAATCAGATCCAGTGATAACCAACAGCTGACACCTGAATACCAATCAGATCCAGTGTTAACAGACAGCTGACACCTGAATACCAATCAGATCCAGTGATAACCAACAGCTGACACCTGAATACCAATCAGATCCAGTGATAACCAACAGCTGACACCTGAATACCAATCAGATCCAGTGTTAACCAACAGCTGACACCTGAATACCAATCAGATCCAGTGTTAACAGACAGCTGACACCTGAATACCAATCAGATCCAGTGTTAACCAACAGCTGACACCTGAATACCAATCAGATCCAGTGTTAACAGACAGCTGACACCTGAATACCAATCAGATCCAGTGTTAACAGACAGCTGACACCTGAATACCAATCAGATCCAGTGTTAACAGACAGCTGACACCTGAATACCAATCAGATCCAGTGTTAACCAACAGCTGACACCTGAATACCAATCAGATCCAGTGTTAACCAACAGCTGACACCTGAATACCAATCAGATCCAGCGATAACCAACAGCTGACACCTGAATACCAATCAGATCCAGCGATAACCAACAGCTGACACCTGAATACCAATCAGATCCAGTGTTAACAGACAGCTGACACCTGAATACCAATCAGATCCAGTGTTAACCAACAGCTGACACCTGAATACCAATCAGATCCAGTGTTAACAGACAGCTGACACCTGAATACCAATCAGATCCAGTGTAACCAACAGCTGACACCTGAATACCAATCAGATCCAGTGTTAACCAACAGCTGACACCTGAATACCAATCAGATCCAGTGTTAACAGACAGCTGACACCTGAATACCAATCAGATCCAGCGATAACCGACAGCTGACACCTGAATACCAATCAGATCCAGCGATAACAGACAGCTGACACCTGAATACCAATCAGATCCAGCGATAACCGACAGCTGACACCTGAATACCAATCAGATCCAGCGATAACAGACAGCTGACACCTGAATACCAATCAGATCCAGCGATAACAGACAGCTGACACCTGAATACCAATCAGATCCAGCGATAACCGACAGCTGACACCTGAATACCAATCAGATCCAGCGATAACAGACAGCTGACACCTGAATACCAATCAGATCCAGCTTAACAGACAGCTGACACCTGAATACCAATCAGATCCAGTGTTAACCAACAGCTGACACCTGAATACCAATCAGATCCAGTGTTAACCAACAGCTGACACCTGAATACCAATCAGATCCAGTGATAACCAACAGCTGACACCTGAATACCAATCAGATCCAGTGTTAACCAACAGCTGACACCTGAATACCAATCAGATCCAGCGTTAACCAACAGCTGACACCTGAATACCAATCAGATCCAGTGATAACCAACAGCTGACACCTGAATACCAATCAGATCCAGTGTTAACAGACAGCTGACACCTGAATACCAATCAGATCCAGTGTTAACAGACAGCTGACACCTGAATACCAATCAGATCCAGCGTTAACCAACAGCTGACACCTGAATACCAATCAGATCCAGTGTTAACAGACAGCTGACACCTGAATACCAATCAGATCCAGTGATAACCAGACAGCTGACACCTGAATACCAATCAAATCCAGTGTTAACAGACAGCTGACACCTGAATACCAATCAGATCCAGTGTTAACAGACAGCTGACACCTGAATACCAATCAGATCCAGTGTTAACCTACAGCTGACACCTGAATACCAATCAGATCCAGGTTAACAGACAGCTGACACCTGAATACCAATCAGATCCAGTGATAACCAACAGCTGACACCTGAATACCAATCAGATCCAGTGTTAACAGACAGCTGACACCTGAATACCAATCAGATCCAGTGTTAACCAACAGCTGACACCTGAATACCAATCAGATCCAGTGTTAACAGACAGCTGACACGGTTAGAGGGAGTCTGAATACCAATCAGATCCAGTGTTAACAGACAGCTGACACCTGAATACCAATCAGATCCAGCGATAACCAACAGCTGACACCTGAATACCAATCAGATCCAGTAACATACATAGCTGACACCTGAATACCAATCAGATCCACTAACAACCAACAGCTGACACCTGCATACCAATCAGATGGTGGTGTCAGAGGTGGAACTGCGTTGGAGCCGTCAAATCGGTGAGCAGCTGCTCTTGATCATTGTCACGAAGCCACACCCACATTAGAATATCAGAGTGAGAAAGTGTAGGTTATAATAGAAATAAACATACTCAAATTTTAAAAAATCATTAAATTAAATAACGAGGATTTCTGTCAGCCTAATTTGAGGTGTAGATTACATCTCACATTCCAGTGTTGGAGTGTGGATGGGATTGTTTCGGGTATGTTTACCCCTCAGCATCTCCAGATGAATAAATTCTAAATGACCTCAGCTGACACCGGGCTCATATTCTAGTCGATTCTATTCCTAGGAGTATCTAACAGCCCGCATGTGTGCTGTGATATTATAGACAAATTATAACCCAATGACCTGATCTCTGTAAATGTCATTAGGTTCTGATTCTATTTTAGATTTTTAAATAGCCCTTCACGCTACAGGACACGGTTAGAGGGAGTCTATAGCCCTTCACGCTACAGGACACGGTTAGAGGGAGTCTACAGCCCTTCACGCTCAGGACAGTTAGGGGAGTCTATAGCCCTTCACGCTACAGGACAGGGTTAGAGGGAGTCTATAGCCCTTCACGCTACAGGACACGGTTAGAGGGAGTCTATAGCCCTTCACGCTACAGGACACGGTTAGAGGGAGTCTATAGCCCTTCACGCTACAGGACAGGGTTAGAGGGAGTCTATAGCCCTTCACGCTACAGGACAGGGTTAGAGGGAGTCTATAGCCCTTCACGCTACAGGACACGGTTAGAGGGAGTCTATAGCCCTTCACGCTACAGGACACGGTTAGAGGGAGTCTATAGCCCTTCACGCTACAGGACACGGTTAGAGGGAGTCTATAGCCCTTCACGCTACAGGACAGGGTTAGAGGGAGTCTATAGCCCTTCACGCTACAGGACACGGTTAGAGGGAGTCCTTCACGCTACAGGACACGGTTAGAGGGAGTCTATAGCCCTTCACGCTACAGGACACGGTTAGAGGGAGTCTATAGCCCTTCACGCTACAGGACACGGTTAGAGGGAGTCTATAGCCCTTCACGCTACAGGACACGGTTAGAGGGAGTCTATAGCCCTTCACGCTACAGGACACGGTTAGAGGGAGTCTATAGCCCTTCACGCTACAGGACACGGTTAGAGGGAGTCTATAGCCCTTCACGCTACAGGACACGGTTAGAGGGAGTCTATAGCCCTTCACGCTACAGGACACGGTTAGAGGGAGTCTATAGCCCTTCACGCTACAGGACACAGTTAGAGGGAGTCTATAGCCCTTCACGCTACAGGACAGGGTTAGAGGGAGTCTATAGCCCTTCACGCTACAGGACACGGTTAGAGGGAGTCTATAGCCCTTCACGCTACAGGACACGGTTAGAGGGAGTCTATAGCCCTTCACGCTACAGGACACGGTTAGAGGGAGTCTATAGCCCTTCACGCTACAGGACACGGTTAGAGGGAGTCTATAGCCCTTCACGCTACAGGACAGGGTTAGAGGGAGTCTATAGCCCTTCACGCTACAGGACACAGTTAGAGGGAGTCTATAGCCCTTCACGCTACAGGACAGGGTTAGAGGGAGTCTATAGCCCTTCACGCTACAGGACACAGTTAGAGGGAGTCTATAGCCCTTCACGCTACAGGACACGGTTAGAGGGAGTCTATAGCCCTTCACGCTACAGGACACGGTTAGAGGGAGTCTATAGCCCTTCACGCTACAGGACACGGTTAGAGGGAGTCTATAGCCCTTCACGCTACAGGACACGGTTAGAGGGAGTCTATAGCCCTTCACGCTACAGGACACGGTTAGAGGGAGTCTATAGCCCTTCACGCTACAGGACACAGTTAGAGGGAGTCTATAGCCCTTCACGCTACAGGACACGGTTAGAGGGAGTCTATAGCCCTTCACGCTACAGGACAGGGTTAGAGGGAGTCTATAGCCCTTCACGCTACAGGACACGGTTAGAGGGAGTCTATAGCCCTTCACGCTACAGGACAGGGTTAGAGGGAGTCTATAGCCCTTCACGCTACAGGACACGGTTAGAGGGAGTCTATAGCCCTTCACGCTACAGGACACGGTTAGAGGGAGTCTATAGCCCTTCACGCTACAGGACACGGTTAGAGGGAGTCTATAGCCCTTCACGCTACAGGACACGGTTAGAGGGAGTCTATAGCCCTTCACGCTACAGGACACGGTTAGAGGGAGTCTATAGCCCTTCACGCTACAGGACAGGGTTAGAGGGAGTCTATAGCCCTTCACGCTACAGGACACGGTTAGAGGGAGTCTATAGCCCTTCACGCTACAGGACAGGGTTAGAGGGAGTCTATAGCCCTTCACGCTACAGGACACGGTTAGAGGGAGTCTATAGCCTTCACGCTACAGGACACGGTTAGAGGGAGTCTATAGCCCTTCACGCTACA